>NW_006432224.1:464850-466145 GCF_000325575.1 Pteropus alecto | reverse complement strand
CACACTGCACTCACACACAGTGCACACACGCACAGGCAAACACATGCACATCCATGCACACAACACACAATGCACACACAAGTGCACACGCACGCTCACACAGATGCACGCACATGCATGCACACACACAAGCACACACACACAATGCACACATGCTCACACCACGCTCACACACACGCATGCACATACACGAACACACCCACACACTGCACTCACACACAGTGCACACACGCACATGCAAACACATGCACATCCGTGCACACACACTCACACACGTGCACACACGCATATGCACATGATGCACACACGCACGCACACACAATGCACACACGCTCGCACACGCATGCATGTACACGAACACACCCACACACTGCACACACACACAGTGCACACACGCACATGCAAACACATGCACATCCGTGCACACAACCACACACAATGCACACACGCTCACACACAATGCACACACGCGTGCACACCCACACACGTGCATATGCACACACCCACACACAACACACACACACAGCACACACATGCTCACGCACAGTGCACACACACATATGCACATGCATGCACATATATGCACATACAACACAGACACACTCACACACAGTGTACACACACACATGCACACACGCACACACAATACCCACATGCTCACACGCAATGCACACGCATGCATGCACACACACGTGCATATGCACACACATACCCTTGAACACACCCACACACAATGCACACACGTTCACACACAGTACACACACGCGCACACATGCACACGCTCCCCTGCACCCTTCAACGAGGGCTATGGGTGATACTCATCCCATAGTAGTGTCCAGACACATAAGGCCAAGGACCACGGCCGCAAAAAGGGATTTGGCCGCCAGGGGCAGCGCGGTCAGGGGAAGGGCTGGACATGTCTATTATTACAGAAGACCAAAGGAAAGACCCTCGTGGGGCAATGGCATGGGGGCAGGAAAGCCAGAAGCACAGCCCGCAGGCCCGCTGCAGGCAGGAGGAGGAAGCCTCCTGGGACAAGGCATGGCGGCAGGGCCCACGCATTCGGCCGGCCCGGGAGCAGTGACCCCACGGCCCACGCATTCGGCCAGCACGGGAGCAGGGACCCCACGGCCTCAGGCGCCCGAGGGAAACAGAACGCAGGATCAGCAGCTACCAGGAGACACGGGAAGCGGGAGGAGAGAGAACGTTCTGGGCGGTGAGGACAGTGACGACCAAATCGTCAAGGTGTTTACAGGACCCTCGGTGGCCGGAGACCGTTTTCCCCTGGGGACACG
>NW_006432224.1:452473-464057 GCF_000325575.1 Pteropus alecto | reverse complement strand
CTCCCGGCACACTGACCAGCATCCGTCTGCAAGGCTGGGCCAGGGCCGAGCAGCGCCGTGACGTCGAGGCGTCCCCTTTGCACAGGATGACCGCCCAGAGCATTCCCTCTGGGGAGAGGCCCCGCTCACGACGGTGCTGAAGACGTGGACTGTCACCAAAGCCACACGCGTGGGCGTGACATCCAGGGCCGTGCCGGTCGCTTACACGGCCTGGCCCCCGCTCACCTTCCCAGGCCCCTTCCTGCAGCCTCCCCCATCACGCCCAACGAGAACGCGTCTCAAACCACCTGGCAAGTTTTGCAGCTCGGCCCACACCGGGGGTCCCATCGCGGGTGGCCCTCGGAGGCTCCGAGCCTCAGGCGCTGCCGCCACAGGGATGATGGGTCCCAGGCGGGGGCCTCACACCTCCCACGGCCCTGCCCTCAGCAAGCGCAGTGTACGCAGAGCAGCGGTCAAGGGTCACCGCGCGCCCAGCACACGCTGCTTGCACCTGCTTTTTAATGAAACGGGGCAAAATACCCAAGCACTTTGAGTATCGAAAGAATCGAAACTCTTGTTTCTCACGACAATTTGACCTTTTTTGCTGCTTTAATCCCGCCCCCAGCTCCCTGAAGCCTCACGCACGCCTTCCGGTCCTGTTCCTTTTCTCCCCAAACTTTTCGGGGTGTCAGCAACAGCCGAGCGCCCCGTCAGCTTCCAAGGCCCGGAGGTCTGTCAGCGGCCTCTCTGCTTCGGTCCCCCCCGCATGGCCGCAGCTGGCCACCTCTGTCCACACCAGTGCAGAGTTGTCCGCTCGCCCGTTTGCTCGCCCCCCGCGGGCCCAGGTCGGCACCCCGTCTTTCTGCGTCTCTGCGGCCGCGGGGGCCAGCGTCTCGGCAGAGTTTGGGCCTCGGCCCCGGGCTGGGGAAATGCAGGCGAGCCCAGCCCGTCACCACTGCGACAGACGCTGAGGCCGTCACGCCCGGTCACGAGAGCGGCCCCACGGCGGGGCACGGAAGGGGCGCCTCTCCCGTCTAAGGAAGGTGCCGGTCCCCACGGCAGGCCGACGGGAACGTGGGGCCCGGGAGTCACTATGAAGTGCTCGGAGCCATTCGCAGGGTGAGGACGAGGACGGGCCCCCCGCTTTACCTGCCCCGCAGCGCCCCGTGTCCAGCCGCACAGCACGGCGCCCTCGCGGGCCCGGGGCGCTTAACGTCCATGCGGATGGACCTGTGAGGATGCGTGTAAAACACGGACGACGCTCCGCACCGACCGAGGCATCGGAAACGGCGCCTCGCACGGACGCTCCCGGCTCGGTCCCCAGGCCACCTGACAGCGGCCATCTGCCGCGTTTCTGCCGGACCCCCACGGGGAAGCAGAAGCCCGCGCAGCAGTGTCGCCCGGAAACGCCCACCCGCATCTGAGAAGGGACAGAGAGCGGTCCAGGTCCCAGCGAGACCGCCTCGCGAGCCCTCCGCTGCTCAGGGGACAGCATGAGGCTTCTGCTCGCACGTCACTGCGCGATCGAGTCCCCTCGTGGGCAAAGGGCATCAGTGACAGACGCCCGCTTTCCCGCAGCTCCGTCCCGCGGTCTCCCGAAGGATGTCGGAGAAGAAAAGAGGATTTTATTTCATCGTTTTAGAAACAGAGACATGATACAAGGAGAAGAACGATCGGGCCAAGTTGACACTTGCGGTGCGCGAATGCTGGATTCAAAATCCCAGAAAGACGAGCGGGGAGAGAAACGGGCAGGCGAAGCCCCCGGCGCGTCTCTCGTAGGCGGAGAAAAACGTCTCCCACTCTGGCGGCCGAGACACAAGGAGGGACAATGCCCCTGGTTTGGGGAATCTGCCAGGTTCTGCACCAGCTGCCACCTCATCCTGCACCTGGCCACCCTCGTCCTGCACCCAGCCCCCACCTTCGGGGCTGACTCTGCCTCGGGACACTGATTCCTCACACTCGGGACCAAGTGTCTCCCTTTGAAGAATGCGTATGTGGGGCTACTTTGTAGACAAACCGCTTCTTCGAAGTCCTGCATTAAGAAGTTACTGATTTACTCTGTCGAGACTGTGCTACCAATGCCGCCAACCAGATTTCCCTGCCCATCATCAGCAGGGATTCGCCTACGGTGGAAAATATGAGTTAAACCCTTTGAAAATTACTAATGTTAACTTCATTAATATTAGTCACAATACGCATCTGGCTCTACGTAATCCTAAATAGGTACTTTCTTGCTCGTTCAAGAATTGGCACACCCTCCGTTTGCCTCTCCCAAGATAACAAACAGTTTTACTTATCTCTGTAACCTCCGGCACAGGCAAACCCAGCCTTCAGCCCGACACCGCACAGGGTACGGGCTCAGGCTTCACCTAGAAGGAACCTGTTTAAATGAGACCAAAAATCAAGAAAGACACAGGACACGGGAAAGCTGGATTCTTTCGCTCAGATGCTGCACCTCGAAAGCTCTGCCTTTCGGGTCTAAGTTGACAATTATTTTCATTAAATGCTGGTTTATCCCCCCAAACTGGCTGAAGGCAACGGCACGGACGGTCTTGGTTAAGCCCACACCCTCTTCCTTTTCGGCTGCATTATGAATCCAAATAGTAAAGTTATGCCACTGAGATACCACAGGAGATTCAAAAATGGCGCATGAATTAAATTCACGTAAAATGTTTGAAAAATCTGGATTCGGACAACTTGGTACCCGGTGGCGTTAACTGCCGCTTCCAGACTATTTTTCTTGGGCGATAATAGAAAGGTTATGCTTTGAGGACAGTGCAAGCATCGCGACAGCCCACCGGCGCTTCCACGGATAGAGTGACGATTCTAAATTCAGACGGAACGCGTCAGCTCCCCTGCGTTTGAGACCTGGACGTTCATGCGCACGGATGCAGGTTTTAGATCTCACCTGTGCGTGTGGGAAATGGCCTGGGCTCATAGCACACAACCCGACAGGCTTAAAAAGATGGGTCTGAATCTCACACTGGCCACGCTGTGAACACAAGGGCGCAAGCTTCCAGGCGACCACGGCGTGGGTCACCCGTTAAAGCACAGGTGGCACCGAATGGCAGAAAGTGGGGGTCTGTGCCGGGCGCACAGAAGGTCCGCTGACGTTTCCAGCCGCTCACAGGCTCCAAGACATCGGACGGCAACTTGGAGAAGCCATTTTAACGCGCGGCTTAAAGAGGACCAAACTGAGGACTGCGGAGTCCGAGTGACTTGTCAGAGTTGGCGCGCACAGTCCCCTGAGATGTGACGACCAGCCCTGTCCACTACGGGGACCACCTGACGGCCTCTAAAACCTGGGCTACTGAGGTTAGCAAGATTCCAAACGGTTTACAATAACAAAGGGAAATCTCAAGATTGAGATGAACGTTGCAGCCACACAGTGAGAAGCAAAATAAATGGCATGAGAGAGAGAGAGAGACACGTGTGCACACAGGTGACGTTCCCCAGGCAAGGAACCCTTCGAAACCAGCTTCCTGTGCTTCGAAACGCCAGAAACACACAAGCAAGCAAATAAACCACACCCTGGGCCCTTACAACCAATGAACGTTTTTTAATTTCTTTACATTTCTGGATTTGCTTTGATTGTCACCGGCCTTTTGCAAACCCCGAGCCAGGCGCAGACCCCGGTGGGACTTCACGCTGCGGCTTGAGCGACATTGGCCTCTTACGCTATTTCTGTGGTTTATGGAACAGCCCAGAAAACGCACCTTCCCCCCGGGCTACTGTGGCTGACTGCTCATGAACACGTATGACCTCTTCATGGAACTAAAGAGAATTAGTCATAAGGGGAAGTTTAGAGATGACTCGCTAGAGGGATGTTAGATATATGTATCGCTAGAAACTTTCATCCAAAGAGAACCTGATTTTACCTATAAATGGGAATGACATAGGTTGCATTACACGTTGAATTATGTTGTGTATTATGTATAGTATCTACATGATCTCACTAAGCATAGTACGTGTCACGGATTCTAATAAGTGTCTGCATACACACTGTCACATGCTCAAAGACAGAAGTCACCCTTCCTGGTCGGATACGGTGTCAGGAAGCGGCCTGCTCTTCGGCTATGGCCCCCAAAAAGGAAGGCGCTCATCCCAAAAGCACATTCTGGAAACGCTGGTCCAGCCCGACAGCCTCAAGAAGCCATATCTGTCCTCAAAAATCAATGTACCGGCCACAGTGAAGACTGTCCCGATGCCACGGGCAAGCCCCATACTCCCTGGGCTGTGACATTAATGAAGTCCCCCGTCCCCCACAGAGAAAAACGCCCCCGGGCAAACGCACTTTTTAAATCTTGATTTCTCCACCCTTTTCGTGAAGTTTTACAAAACCATTGGCTCGTGAAAGGGCCTGACAATTCCAGCAGCAAGGAAAAAAAATAAACGAAACGGGTTTCCATCTCTCCCATAATCCCCGGGGCCATCCGAGCAGAAGACTGGACGAGGTGACACATGCGGACGTGGCGTCGAACTGCGTTCTCCGAAGCGGCAATTATTTCAGGCCAGGAATGACGTTCGCACGGGAGATTTGGGAGCCCGGGTCCAAAGCAGAGGGAAGATGCAGACATGAAAACGCCTTCGACGGCGCAAACACGCCCTCCGACCACGAGTCATCTGCCCAGCGTTTGAGGGTACAGAGGGGGACACAGCACGCTCTACCCCGGTCCTCGTCTCGCGAGCCTTCGTCCCAGACCCCTTCCAGCACGTTCCTCGGCTACGGAAAGGCGAGCACGGAGGTCCCCGCGGGCGAGACCGTCTGCTCCGGGGACGCGCGGTGACGCCAGTGCACCCCAGGCTCCCGCGGTGACGCCAGCCCCAGGCTCCCACGGTGACGCCAGCCCCAGGCTCCCGGTCAGTAGTTTTGGCCTCGACCGTAGGCTGTGGTGAATTTCACGTGCCCCGCGAACGCCCGAGTAAGAAAATCTCTTCAATCAAACGCATCGAAGGTCCGGCCCGAGCGCGAGGGGCATCTGCCCGAGAGCGTCTAACGAACACTCGGCGAGCGCGTCCTGCGTGACAGGTGCCACACGCGGACGGACAGAGTCAGGGTGACGCGAAAGAAAAGCAATGATGTGACAATAAACTACTCGCATCGCTGTTTCTTTGAAAACGAGTTTCGCTTCGCGTAGAATCCCACACGCGCGCACGCACACGGGACGTGCGACAATGGGCCAACGTCTTCCTCCTCCTCACTAAAGTTACTGGTCGGAAGATCCTACTCAAAACATTAAACTTGAAGACAGCGGCGACGTGACGCCGAACTAAGTCACAGGTGTTTTATACGCGCGCATCGAACGCAGTCGGGGTTCTGCGGCTTTAAACCACGAGAGTTTGTTGTCCTTTAAAGTGAATCCGTGTCACGAATCGTAGTATGTGGACCGAGCAACTATTTTGCTAAACCCTTCATCGTAGAAATGGGGGCGAGACACGATGATGTTGCGATCAACGGACTCCATATCCTGCTTCCGATCGAACGGGGAACGGCCTGGGGTCCGAAGAGCCGTCACGGGCTCGCGTGTCCGTCGTCTGTCTCCCGCACGCCCGCCACGCGAGGTCCACGTGTGCGCGGGCTCCTGCTCGTCCTCTGGGGGCTTCTGGAGGATGCCGAGCGTGGTGGGAGGAGAAACCCGAGGGCCAGTGTCCGCGAGCGAGCAGCTGCTAGTTCTCGGGGTGCCCGCCCGGTCCCCAGGAGAGAGGCGGAGCTCGCTCTCGGTCCCGAGACGGTGGCGCTGAGACAGGTGCACAGGGTGAGACCCATCTCAGCCCCAGCCATGGAGCCTTCCCCACGCCGGGTCCCGAGGGCCCGGAAAGCGGCCCAGTGGCGGGGGGACAGGGTGCCCACGCGCCGAGCCCTCGCGGGGAAGAGCGAGCTAAGCGCCCTGCAGGACGAGCCGCTCACCCCGCGTGTCCCGCACACGCAGACGCGAGAGCGAGTGCCAAGGGCCGTGGCCGGACCGAGCCCGCCCGCCCCAACCCGTACCCCGTCAGTCACCCACGCATCATCCACACGCTTCCTCTCCGTGCACGTGTAACGGGCGCTGTCGCGAGCTGGGCTAGGGCCGCCTCAGGCCCGGAGCTGCTCAGGGACGGAACTGGGGCAGGAAGACCAAGCGAATCGGCTCGGCCGGTCATTGAGCATGTGACGCCCACGAGGGAGCGCAGGGTGGGAGGGTCCACCGCGGACGGCGACGCCTGGGGTCCTGGCGGGAGGCCACGCCCTGGGAGCCCCCGAGGGGACACTTTCGGCTGCTCCCTAGCACAGAGACACAGGCTGGTCCCTGGCCTGCCGCGGTGTATGCCAGCGCGGCTCCTGAGGCTGCCATCAGGCTGGGTGACCCGCAGGAAGCATGTTATAAACCGCGACATGGCACAGCCGCGAGCTGCCAGCCCGTGTGTGACACCGCGGCACGTGTGGCCGAGTGATCTTGGAGATTCCGGAAGGCCGCGACGAGACGCAGAACCCACCAAAAACAGGGGTCCCGGTACGAAGGGAAGGAAACGAGCACCGCCTCAGATGTCGGACTGTGCACAGCCGGATGCGGACCCCGCAGCTTCACTCGGAAAAGCCGGGAAGGTGTCGAGGTGTAAATGAGCAGATGAGCACCATCGACCCAGCCAGACCCTTCTGTGGGCGACACACCGTACGGTCCCCAAGCCCTGGACAAGAGGCTGAGAGCCGTCTTTTAAGAGATGCAGCAACGTAAGAGGCCTCCGCAAGGGAACAGAGCCACGGCACCCTGCGCACGCTCCGGCCCGCTTCTCCCGATATTAGATGCAACGCCCCCCGCACAAACGGCACATCGTGTCAGGGGTTCCTCTCATCACAGCCTTTCTCATCCGCGCCCAGGATTGACATGCGATCACACTTATGCACGACCACGCTGCCGGTGGAAACGGCGGGCTCAGTGACCGGCCTTACGTCTGCGACGCAGCCGCGGGGCCGAGCATGGCAGGCTCCGTGGGCCGCACCCAGAGCGCCAGCCGCGCAAGCCGGTTCCAGCCCCAGCCGGGTCGGGCTGACCCTTTTTCCTCTCTGCTGAGTCATCCCCCGGCTCGCTGTGCAATAAGGGTGTGAGCACACCCCCAAGCTCCAAAACGATAACAGGGAGCCACGTGCAAACCCTGAACCTGGCCCCTGCCTCGCGGGAAGCCGCCGGCAGGCGGGGGGGATGTTGTGACATGCGCCTGTGGGGGTGTCTTTGCTGTGGCTTCCTCTGCACAGCTGAGCCATCTGTGGCGTGGCTTTGGGATCAGGTCGGCAGGCATCGGGGCCTGGGACTGAGTCACTGGGCACCGAGGGACGCGCCTGATGTGTGTGTGAATGTGTGTGTGAATGTGTGTGCATGCAAAGGTGTGTGTGCGAATATGCGTGTGCATACAAATAATGTGTAACTGTGTGCATGCAAATGTGTGTGTGCAAGTGTATTTGCATAGAAATGTATGTGTGCATAAGAATGTGTATGCACACAAATGCGTGTGTGCGAGTGTGTGTGCACAAATGAATGTTCATAACTGTGTGCAAATGTGTATGCAAATGGGCATGTGAAAATGTGTGTATGTGCATACAAATGTATGCGTGCATAAGAATGTGTGCGCACATAAGTGTGTGTGCATGCGAATGTGTGTACAAATATGTTTATACAAGTGTGTGCAAATGCGTGTGCAAACACATGCACGTGCACACAAACGTGCATGTGCAAATGTGTGTGCATGCAGCTGTGCGTGTGCACATGTGTGTGCATGTGCGTGTGAATGTGCGTGTGCACACTGGTTTCGTGCACGGGTAGGATTGTTTTTTACAGTGAGGAAGCTGCAAAGGTGTTTCTCGAGATGGGCTGAAACTATGTTCCCGTGTTTCACACTTATTTTACACCTGGCATTAAAAAAGTGGATTCTACAAGAAAATGCAACAAACGAAAATACACTAGAACTAGCATCATGGGCAAATGTGCATCTCATAGTAACTAAGCCCGCACATCACACGTTACGTAGAAGGGACCCGTCGCTGAAAACAGAACAGTGTACGATGTACATGCGCGAAATCAGAAACCAATGAGCCCGCAGCTACATTTCTGTTAAGACTGAGTTGATTTTAATGCGCTAGTTAAGTCTGTGTAGTTCTGCTCTGAATTAACAAATCGAGCAATGGCTCATGTTAACAGTTCAATTTCTTTTTTTTGAAATTCCTATGACCGCTTTAAAATACTGTTTATTTTGTATGTATTTGTAAAGAGTTACACAACTGCCTTATTCTCTCTCGGTAAAAACGGCATTTTTAAATTAAAATTTCTTACGATTTTATATGGTTAACATTTCCTTACATTTCCCAAATTTTCAATAGCTTTCCTCCATTTATTCATGTCTCCATTTATCATTTCGAGACACTTGGTGCACACTAGGACCAGGAGCATAACACACGCATGTAAAATACTTTCGGCAAGCAGCATCCTTTCGCAATCATGCCTCACTGAAAGAAATACGTTATTAACTCTGCGTGATTTTAAAAGATTATCTGAAATTTTAAAACAAGAGCCGAGAGAAACAAGGGAAATTATGCAAAACAAGATGGTGTTTGTTTGACTGCTGTCCAGTCAGCCAACTAAAAAAAGAAGCATGAAAAGAAAAACTGAAAGCTTGGGAAAAAAACAGAAAAGAAACACACACCATCTCCATCATTCCTGAAACAAGTTACAGCGAAATAATGTTAAATGTTAAAATACTCAGATCCGTTCTTAGATTGTTTCACAAAACACCAAACTGTGAGCTGACACGTACGCGCAGACGTGTCGCGTATCCATCCACTCGTTTATCCGCGGCCAGCGGCCTGAACACACCACCAGTCGATAAAGATTGTGCTTTACGGTTGTTTAAGAAGTGACGGCATTATTTACTGTGCAATATTGGTGATTATTCTCTACCATCCCGCTCAAAGCACATGCGTGTCCCACCTGGAGACGCATGTGTGCTACATAACCTTATTTCACGCATTAGTGAATTTTTATTTCGCTAAATACGTGTTTCAGAAACATCCTCGTGAAAACCTGAGAAGGAGCTTCCGTGATCACTTACTCTTAATTCTCTTCTAAAATTCACGCTTCCGGTCAACATCCTCACTCCTGTATCTAAATGTACATTCTGGCCAAAATAGTCCTTTTAAATCACATCTCGAATCATGTCAACCATCTCCTTAAAATCTTTCTCGGGTGCCTTAGGTGTGAAAATCAGCGTCTGAGATCCTTGGCGAGGCGGACGGGGGCCCAGGTGGACTGGGGTCTGTCACACTCTCTTCACTTCATCTGTGCCCCCTACTCACCTAACGGAAATATAACTCCTTTCAAGAAGCTTTGCATGTCCAAAGTAATCTCCATCTCTTAATCTCTTAATATCTCTCTCTCTCTCTCTCTCTCTCTCTCTCTCTCTCTCTCTCTCTCTCTCTCTCTCTCCCCCTCTCCCCCTGCTTTCTTTTGTTCCTCTAATGGGACCGACCACGTCCTACTTTTCATTACAGACATGTGATGAGTCTCCCCGACTAGCTACACCACACTTAAAGTGAGACCAGTTCTTACGGGCTCTCATAACCTCACGGGAAAGGTGAGTAAGGGAGCTCACAAGGAGAGTGTCTTCTTTCTAAACAACAAGATCGAGTGATGACTCTACTCTTATGCTCGCATAACATCGTAATAGGTCAAATATCAAAGCAGATGTTCTAAGAGAAATCGGATTTCTCTAGCATATGCGTTAACCAGTCCACATGTGGAAGGTATTTCAAAGGCCAGTCAGTCACATCTGTCCACTAGCCTTCAAACACCAGTCCTAACTAGCAATCCCTAATTTTTGTTTACAATAAGTTTATGTGTAGAAAGCCACAAAAATTACCATCATGAGAACACACACACACAAAAAAAAGAATATATAAAAGCATACTATGGCTATGTTATAATTGCTTGTGTCTTCAGCTTTTCTATTACTGGGGCCAGAGAAAATTGGGACACCTCGATTCATAATGCATGAATTAGGCAAGTACTGATGAACTTCTTAAAGGTACCAGTCTGCACCTGGTTTCTTTCCCTGCTGTTTATAAATTAACTCAAAGACAAGTGCGAGGGTCTGTGACTACACAATGTCACGTGGAATTCTTAAAGCACCAAGTCATACATTTTCTTTCATCTGACATCCAGCGTAATAATTTCGATGCAATAGTCCACTAAGTATTCAATTAACTTCCATACAAAATTGTCTTCCCTAGGGAATGTAAAGTCCCCGATTCATAAAATCACAGAGTATAGAGAATAGATCTTAAATATATCGCTTATTCTCTTAAGATCATAAAACCTACCTTTTGAACAGAATTATTTTTATAAAATCACACACGGAAATAAAATATATATAATATATGCAAAGTCATATTCCGTCTGTTGCTTGCTAACACTTTTATAACACCTTGTATAAAAATGTCCTAAGTGAAAATGATTCAGTTTTTTTTTAATCGCACATTAGAATGGAAAAATATTTAGGTCCAGAGTGAAAAAATGGTTAAAAAAAGTTTTGTGTGATTAAAGATTTCTTCCTACACAATCCACAGTAGTTTATATTTATATTTTTACATAGATCTTGCTAAACATTCACTGCACTTAAATAAGTTTTAGTGTATCTGCAAATGTCCGTATGTCTATAATTTATTGCAATGTTTCTCGAAATACTGCCCACAAGATACCTGCTTGAAAACAACCGGAAGCATTAGTTTTAAACGCAGAGACCCCAAGGCTCCACCCCACACTGCTGGGTGGGAATTACTTGGGGTGAGCACCTGGGAGTTCTCCCTGCGTTTAGAACGAGTTTGCCCACGTGACCGACGCTCGGCAGACGCGACCATGCCTCATACGTCCCCAACGTTGTATGTTCGAAGTAGAAGTTCCCCCATGATTTCTTCTAGAAAAATATTGCTCGCAAATGCTCATTCTCACAATTTCTCAAGTGTCCACTCAACAGAAAATTAAACCTGGCTTCCGAATCGCATGGCATTTCAGTTCAATTAAAGAATTTGAAAGAGGTCCGGTTTTTTTCTCCATACCCCCTGTTGTCCTGAGTCAAAGCGTGACGCTCACATCGGGCGTTGGGACAGGGACCTCCGCTCTCCACAGGCCTGAATACGGACTCTTACGGGCCTCCACACAGCCCTCCGTGACTCCGGGCCCGCTGGCCTTGGCCTTGGCAGAGCGGCCCCTTCCGGGTGCTTGGGTCCCCGTAACCTGATCTCCCTCTGCTCAGGGGCTCTTAATGGCCCCAGACTACCGGGAGAATCCGAGCTTCGGGTCACACCGCCCACCGGCCCGTCCCCAGAAAGGCCACCGAGACGCCCCGCACCACACCGGGCGCCCCTGTCCCCTCCGGCTGCCAGCCTCTCTTTCCAAAAGACAACAAAGGGACCGCGGCGACCTCTTACCCGGAACGCGAGCCACCCCCACACTCGCCGCCCTCCCCGGCTCCCCGGCGCCTGTTGCTAAGGAGGCAGACGGCACGGGAGAAGCCCGGGGACCAGGTGACAGTTCTGGGGGAGCCCGCAGCACCGGCGGCGGGGCCGGCCGCGCCGGGCCGG
>NW_006432224.1:442955-451263 GCF_000325575.1 Pteropus alecto | reverse complement strand
GATCCCGCCCCTGCCCCCACCCACGGGCTTCCCCGCCCGACCCGGCATCCGGCCCCCAGCATGGCGACCCCATGAACTGTTTATGCAAAATCAGGCCATTTTTAAAAATCTGTGTCTTCCACGACCCCCCCCCACCCTCGCCCGCAACATTTCCCGTGATCAGTGCCCCCTCCCCGCACCCCGCTCGCGTAAACACGCCTCTGTGAACGGCCCGGCGAGGCCCGCACAGGCGCACTTCACTCCCAGCGAGCGGGTCCGGCCGGGCCCAGACTCCGCTCCCGGCCGTCCTTCCAGATTTGGCAAAATAACGCGCCTGAGAGGCCGCAGCCCGGAGCTGTCCGCGGTCCTTAAACGAGGCACGGAACCCCGTTTTCTCGGTGACCGGCCCCCTCCCCTTGGTTCTAGTTAGAAGACCCCACGGCTCTCTAACAGGCAGAGGTCCACCACGGTCCACCACGGTCCACCCTGCCCGTGCGTCGCCACCGCGTACCCGCGGCGTCTGCGCTCCCGCCACCGTAAACTGTATATTTTTTTAAGTGAACGACCCTCAAAGAATGTTTCTAATAGTGGGAGACATGGTTACAGAACCCTGCGCGCTGTCAGCCAGCACCACGCACAGATGGAGGCCTCGCTGGACGGCCACCTCGGGCCGCTCCAGCCCTCGAGGACTGGTCACTAACAGATGCCTGCTCCTCTGGGTTGACTTAGTTTTTTCTATATAAAGCCTAAAGTTTTCTTTCCTATTACCCAGACTTTATATAGATAAATATCTAAATCTAGATCTTTATTCTCAAGCTGGCATGTTTCTGTGCATTAATTTTAAATATCATTGCCTTTAAAAAAAAATCAGCAATTTTATTTTTGGAACAGAAGATGTGGCCGCAGAACCTGAACGTTGCTGGGAAGGTAGGTTAGGAGATAAATATAGCTCCCTAATTATTTTCGGGAAAAGTCTATCCGCCATCGCTTTGTATCCTGTGTCCTGTTAAGGCACAGCGGACTTATTGGGAAAAGGAGGCCTGCGCCATCACACCTTCCCCTCCACGCTTGTTTCTCCTGCTTGCAGGGGCCCCCTTTAGAGACACACGCTGTTGGGGGTCACGGCTACACGTGGTAAATAACCAGGACGCGGAGTCTGAGCACAGCCGACGAGGTGGCAAGATCACCCCCTTCATACCACTGGGCGCAAAGGCACGTCCCGAAGGCACCCTCCTGCTCCCACGTCTCACCTCAGATCGTGGCTTCCAGCGATCAGCCTCGGAGCCTCTTGGCCTTGCATTTTTTTTTACCCCAGTGGCCGCTCTGGCACCAGGCAGTTCCCAGAAAGCTGCCGTCGGCTTCACCTGGGGGCAAAGCCACACGCCTCCCCGTGCGACCCCATCTCTCTCCCCTCCACCGCCGGGCCTCTCAGTGGACAGTGAGGTCCGAGATGCCACAGAACCTGCGTGGGACCCACACGCGTGCCACCTAGAATCGCAGGAGACCAGCCGTCGACGGCGTGGCCCTTCGACCAGCGGATGAAGGCGGCCAGTAGAGAGCGGGTCTCCCTTTGAAGAACTGTCCCGAGCGGCAGCCGTAGCCCCTGCCCACTTCCAGGCCTCACCGCCTTTTCCCCCGCTCCGGTTTTCATCAGCGTGACACACCCTCATACAGCAGGATTGCTCAGAGCACGTGTTCTGGGAAGTCAGGCTATGCCACCCACCAACTAGCAAATCATTAAACGTGTCACCTAAAATGCAGCCTTTTTATAATGTGTAGGCAAAATTGAAGAGAGACACTCTGGTGTGTGTAATCAAGACAGATGGGCTTAGAAGGGTGTTCGTGGTCACTACCCAGCTTGCACTCGGGTGAGCAGCAAAGGCTGGACATGCGGCCCCCGGCCCCCCTCCTGTCTCAGCCCCTCCCACACAAAAGCCATCTTGGAGGGTTGGATGAGAACTGAACCCCAGCCTCGCTCTTGCCAGGATTCCTGAAACCAATATTTCCACCCCCATACCCGGTGATGCCGACGTATTAGCCACATCAGCAGGAGATTGTTAATCCAGCTCTTATTTTCATTTGTTTTCCATTGAGAGAGAAAAAAATTCTGGAGGCCCTACAACGGGTAAATTTGAAGTCAGAAGAAAAAGGAAGTAAATGCTGTTTCGTTTGCAATAAGGTGTCTGCAAACAGGCCAGAGTAATAGTTAGGGATCCTTAGGAAGAAGGCAAGGGAAGAGACAGGCAAAAAGCAGCACGTGGTCCCTTTGCGGGGCAATGTTTCTGCACCTCGACTGACCCGAATGCCTTTCGCCAAACTTTTTTTTTCCAATCATTGTTTCCTCGTACTTATACAGAATCAGCTCATCTTTTTAAACAGTATCAAAGTTTCTGATGATGTATTTTAAAGCTCTTTCTAAAATAACTCAATTCGAGTTATAACATGTGAAATAAAATGTTACATGTCTAATTAGACGAGGCTTGACAAATGTGTAAACTGGTATACATGTCATCACTCCCCCAAATTCCCTCTCCACCCCACCCCCAAATTCCTCCACCCTTTAACCAACACGCCATTCTCAGTTCTAGACAAGCACTGACCTAAGTTCTGTCATTGCAGATTTTTTTTTTTTTACGTGCTCTAGCATTGTGCCTAAATGGAATTATATGTTACTTTATGTCTCGCTTCTTTTCCTTCAGTGTAACGTTTCCAGCCTCTCACACTGTTGCAGATCGATCGTTTCTTTTTGCTGCTGAGTGCCATTCCATCCTATAACTATTCCACACTGCATCTGTCCATTCACCTGTTGATGGGCGTTTCTTTCACAGGTCCGAAAATTCATCTCCAGGTCTTCATCTGGACATATGTTTTCATTTCTCTTGGGTTTATACCTAGGTGTGCAATCGCTGAATCATATAGTACGTGTATGTATAGCTTTATAGGGAACTGCCAGAATATTTTCAATTTACAAAATAAATTGAAAGATCGTACATTTCGCCGGCAACGCATGAGAATCGCAGCTACTCCATACCCTCTCCATTCAGGATGGGTGTACAGCGGTATCTCACCGTGGTTTTAATTTGAGTTTTCCCGGTGACGTTGAAGTATCTAAGTAATTATATTTCATTTGCACACTGGCCACTCGTCTTCTTTTTGAATAGGTAAGTTTTTCCCACTGTTACGTTGCGTTCAGTCTTTTTATGGAGGTGAAGAGTTCTTCATACATTCTAGACTCGGCGCTTTGTCGGATTCTTGTAATGTGGGTATTTCCCCCAGTCTGTGGCCTCGCTGTTTTTTGCTTCTTTGCTGGCGCCTTTCAAAGAAAAGAAGAATTCAGTTTAACTGAAGTTCAGTTTATCGGCCTCTCTCTTTTGTGGTTCAGACCTTAGGCCGTCTGCCTAAGAAATCTTTGCATAATTGAAAGTGAAGATTTTCTCTGTGTTTTCTTTCAAAAGTTAGCGTTACTATTTAGATCTGTGATACGGCTAATTTTTGTCCATGAGGTAAAATTCAAGGTTTGTTTCTTTCCATTTTTTTTTTCAGCACGATTTGTTGAAAATATTATTCTTTCCCCCATGGAGTAAGCCTTTCATTTTTGTTGAAAATCGATTGATCTTACATGTGCGGGTGCATTTTTGGACACTACGTACCGTTTCATTGATGTATACGTGGGTCCTTTCGCCGATTCCAGTCGTTCTGATTAATGTAGCTATAAAGTAAATTCTGAAATCAAGTGTCATAATTCACTCAGCTTTGCTCTTCTTTTCAAAACTGTTTTGACTATTTGAGGTCTTTTCATTCACATTCATTTTGGACTGATCTTTTCAATTTCTATAAATCAACTTCACGGGAAATTAATTTGTATTACGTAAAATCTATAGATGAATCGAGGGGAAAACAATGTCTTAACAATACCGAATCTTCCATTCTGTGAACACTCTCTATCAGTCTATTTGTTTAGGTCTTTAATTTTTCTCAGAAATATTTCGGACTTGTCAGTGCAAAGGTCTTGCATTTGATCCATTAAATTTATCCCTAAGGATTATGTATTTTATGCTATTGCAAATGGCATTTCAGTGATTCATTTTCCAGTCATTTGCTGACCGTATATAGAGATAGCATTGATTTTCACATGTTGAGATTGCATCCCACCTCCTTGCTCAATGCGCTTACTATTTTAACAGAATTCTTTTTGTAGATTCCTCGGGATTGTATTAATAATGATGCCGTCCGTGAATATGAATGGTTTTACTCCTTCCTCTCCTGTATGAGTGCTCTTGAATTCCTTTTTCTTGCCTTACAGCACTGGTCGAGACGTCAGAAGTGTGGAATGAAAGAATTCGATTTAAATGAAGCGTGGACGCACTTGCCTTATTCCAATATCAGGGGGAAACATTCGGGGTCGTTTGTTTGTTTGTTTGTTTGTTTACCATTAAGTCTGACGTTAATATCTCTCTTTTATTTTCCTTCCGTTCTCTCTACCTTTTGCACCTGATAAGTTAGTCTTAGGAACTGGGCAGCACGAGGTCTGCATCCGGCCCGAGCACAGGCGGTATGAGTGGGGAGGAGGTTTCATAGCTTGGGTAGGTGAGAAAGACACGTTTTGGGGTGGAAGGCTTTGTTTCGAAGTCACGCCCAAAGAAAAGTAAGGACGGTGTCACTGGGGAGGGACAGCCGCTCACGGGTGTCAGAGCCCAACAGACAAAGCCACTCCTGCTGACGTCGGAGCCAAAGCAAGGTGAAGCCACAGCCCAGTGGAGGTTGGTCTCGTGTGGCAGCCAGGGAGTCAGAGGGTGAGGATGTGTCCGGGCATGGGGGCTGCCCTGGGTGACATGTCAAGTACAAGCAGGACGAGGAGAGCATCCTCCCACACAGGGCGGGTCAGCCTGGAACTGGGAATTGGAGCCCAAGCTCTACGTGGGAGCCAGCGCGGGAGGCAGCATTCCCACACCGTGCGTGCGCACGGTGAGCGGATGACGTGGGCGTCCACGTGCTGGGGGGATCTGTCATCGACCTCAGACCCCGAGGAAAGCGAGGACATCCACGCACAGAATGCTGATTACGAAGAGAAAACTTAGTGTCGAGGGCAGATAGCACCTAAATCGGGTGATCCCTATGAGTACATTAAAGAACAAAATAAATAAAAACAATGCGACGCATGACACATACACTGAGAAGGATACTGTATCCGTTCTATGACCTTCCGGACCGAGATGGAAAACCTGAATGCAGCCGTGAGGAAACGGACAGATCCGAAACGAGAGACTCCGTGACACCCTGAGAGCCCCACAATACTCAGACACGCCAAGGTCGTCAAAGCCCATGGAAGACTGAAACCATCCCAAACGGGGGGAAGTTAAAGACTCAGGGCCCTTAAGGCACGTCCGATCCCGAACTGGATGCTTTCGCTATAAAAGGCGTCAGTGTGACAACTGGTGAATCCCGAGTGAGCTCTGAAGATTCACGGTAATAATTTAACATCTACTTCCCTTTGTGACGATCCTACTGTAAAAACAGGAAAGTCTCCTCGCATCTCTGAAGAACACGCAGAACTGAGGGAGACGGTCATCTGCTTGGCTTCTCGTGCACGAACGGTTCAGGGAGGAGTTCATCGTCAGGTGCTTCGAACTTCTCTGTAAGCTGATGATCGTTTCACATTTTTTTAAAAAGCTAAAGGAAAAAATTTGGTGGGTCCCCTTTGTCAAATTAAGAAAATCGCCTGCAGTCCCAGTTTGTGGAAAGACTTATCAAAACTGGAGTGGAAACCTGTCAGAGGCTTTTGTCGTTATTGTTTTTAGGAAGATGACCCTATGGATTTTCTCCTTTATTCTTTTAATGTGATAAACGACATCGTTTTGCAAGTGCTAAGCCATCTTTCTGGTCCCAGGATAAATATCTCCTGGTCATGTCGTTTATATTTTTCGTACATCTATGGATTTGACTTCCTAATTTTTTCGTTAAGGGTTTCCGTGTCTATGCTGATTAGCGTTTGTGTGTAGAATTTGTGTGTCTTTTCTCATCTGGTTTCTGTTTCAGTGCAAAATGAGTCTATAACACGTTCCGTCTTCCTCAAAAGTTTTTAAAGTTTTTTTTTTTTTTGTCGGATCATTTCACTTAGCATAACGTCCTCAAGTTTCACCCATGTTGTCACAAATGGCGATAATTCCTTTTTATGGCTGAATAATATTTCATTACATGAATGGACATTTTCTTTGCTCATTCACCCACTTGGGGCATTTCCCTGTCTTGTCCATTGTAAACGGCGCTTCAGTAAACATGGAGACACAGATCTCTTCTTGAGTTAGCATTTTGTTTTATTTGAATAAACACCCACAGTGGAATTGCTAAGTCACATGGCAGCTCTACTTTTAATTTTTTTTAAATGCCTACAGCTCCTGGTCTTCCGAGGCAGTCTCCCATCCACGTACTAACCAGGCCCGACCCTGCTTAGCTTCTGAGATCGGCGGGGTTCAGGGTGGCGTGGCCGTAGACTATTTTTAGTTTTTTGAGGAAACTCCACACTGTTTCCCATGGCGGCCACACCCATTTGCAATCCCACCAACGGCCACCACGGTTCCCTTTCTCCACATCCTCGCTGACTCTCCTTGTCCTTCTCTTTGATGACAGCCGTTCTAACAGGTATGGGTGTTCGATTTGCATTTCCCTGATGACTAGCGATGTTGAGTGTCTTGGCCCGCCTTTTCCCGTACCTGTCGGCCATCTGTGTGCCTTCTCTGGGAAAATGTCTATTCAGGTCTTCTGACCTTTCTTTAATTGGATTGTTTGTTTTGTTTTGTTTTTATGCTATTGAGTTGTCCGAGTTCTTTATATATTATGGATAGTAACATTTGTTGATTTGGATGTTGATTTTATATGATTTGCAAACAATTTTTTTCCCATTCGGCGGGTTGCCTCTTCACTGCGTGGATGATTTCCTTGGCTATGCAGAAGCGTTTTAGTTGGACTTGGCCTGGCTGCTGACTTAGTTTGGAGGATGGGGGTGGTCGGTCTCTCGAGAAGTATTAACTGTGAAGTTAGTTTGTAGCTGAATTGTTCAAGATAAATGAGAATTTAGCAGGTAATTTGTTTCCATTAAATCTGTGTCTTCGAAAGATTTGTTGCAAAATTCTGTTGTTGGAGCCCAGTTTCTTTCCATAAAAACATCAGCCGGAGAACATGCTTTATATACACAAAATTGTCAGATAGAGATTTTTTTTCCCCCCAGGGGGGAAAAAAGCAATCTAAAAAAAGCAATCTAGGAGCATGACGATGAAAGTAAGTAATAGATTTTTTTCCCCCTAACTCTGCTGCTAAATAGCTGTGTGATTTTAAACAAGCTTAACCTTCCAGGCTCCCTTTCCAAACATGTAAAATGATCATCTGAAGTTTGAAGTTTCTTCCAGTGCTAAAACACTCTATTTTTTTTTTCACTTGGATGCACCTAGTCCTAGAATAAGATGCTCTATTAGAATTCAATAAAATTTTTATTTAAAAATATAGCACCACCACGTAAGATAAATTAAAGTTATATTATTTATTACTGCTGTTATTATTATTGCTAGTATTTAGTTTCTCTGTGTGCTGCATAATTTTAGTAGCTGCCTCAAACACAGAATGCGTAGAGCAAGATAAGTCACCGGCTCCTATTACAATGACTGTTAATATTTGCATCATTTGTGAAAAGTAGAAACCTTTCATAGATAAGTTGAAGATATCATGGACTCACCTGGTTTCATAAATTGCGTAAAGTTTTTTGTGTTCTTTGACTGCATTCCTGAAAAAAATAAAAAAAATAAAATATTAACTCGAATGGTTACTGAACCCCTACTCACGTGTCAGGGGAGAAGACAGAAAACAAACAATTAAAAGATAAGATAACTTCAAATAGCGATTTCTTCTGTGTCAAAAAGAAAACAAAGCCGTATGACAGAAAATTACTGGAGGGAAGTGGTATTAAACAGAAAAGCAAGAAAAACTTCTTCGAGGAAATAAATTTTTCATTGAAATTTGAATCGTGGAAGAAGTTAAGCATGAAATATGTAGGCAAACAGAAGCAGTATAAAGTTCAAAGTTCCTAAGCTGAGAATGAGCCGGATGTGGTTGAAAAAAGCGATCCTCCTCCTCCAAACCTCATCTCCCCCATTGCTGTCACGGGATGGTGACAACAAAAATTATAGTTATATGTCGATGACTACGTACAAGGCACTGTATTTCGCATGTTGAGTCACTTACAATGATCGAAAAAATAAAATAAAATAAAAATGATCGAAGTAAACCAATGGAGGTAAAATCCATAATTCGAGGCAGCAAAACCACAACTGACAGCTGA
>NW_006432224.1:431565-442595 GCF_000325575.1 Pteropus alecto | reverse complement strand
GTAAAGGAAAAGCAAGGAGAAATGGAACGTTTAAGCGCAGGTGCCGATCCCTGCGTAACAGCAGAAATCAGGAAACGATTGCTCGATAAAACGACAACGAATTTCCCATAATTAAAGAAGAAATACCTAACATTAAACAGAAGAAATCTCACTACGTTTTTATAATTTCTCTAAAGTCACAGTAATCCATTCCAGGCGGGACAATATTGGTGAAGGGATTGACTCATAGATCAACTGAACGGAACAGAAAGCTCAAAAATATCTGAAAAAAATAATCTGGTCAAACGATTCTTGACCAAGGACAAGCTTTTCAGCAAATATTGTTGGAAGGACTGGACATTCGTATGCAAAACTCAAAATTAATCATGTCTAAATTTTCACATATCTAAATTCTTCCATTTTAGAAACTTTTAGGAAAAATAGGAAAAAGCACTCATGACCTGAGATGAAGCAAACGCTTCTTAGACATGGCATGGAAAGCACGATACCTCCGAGCGCAGCAAATGCGCTTAATAAAAATTTAAAACACGAGTTAAAAAATAAGATATTTAAGAAAGTGAAACGCAAACTACGGATCGGCAGAAGACATTTGCAGATCACCCGCAGGACACAGGACCCCTCCAGAACAGATGAAGAACTCTCGAATTTCGGCGTCGAGAAATCAAACGACTCAATGAAAACTGAGCAAAAAGCAGGAGCGGGCATTTCGGTAAACGGGACAGGCGCGGGGGACGCGTGTCGCGAAACTGGCCGCTGGAGACCAAGGTGGACGCCGAAGCCCACGCACTGTGTGACTTCGCCTGCGACGCTCTGCGGTAGAACCGTAGCAATCGGCGGGGTGCCGGGCTGGTCCGCTGGGGGGGTCCCAGCCTCGGCGGCACGGACAGCGGAGGTTCGCCTTCTCCACAGTTCGGGGCTCAGTGTCTGGCGAGGGGGTCCCTCCAGGTGCTCCTCGCCAGGCGCGCGTGGCCTTTCCTGGGTGGCGCGCGTTTTCACGAGGACGCTGATGCTCTCGGCCCAGGGCCCCGGCCTGCAACGCACTTGACCTTCATCGCTTCGTGGGAGGCCCCGGCGTCAAATGCAGCCCGAATCGTGGGGAGACGCGAACGCTCCGTCCGCACCCCCGGCCCCCGCAAAGCCAGAAACCACATCCGCGCCACCGACAGCCCCGGAGGCAGAACCAGCTCCAGCGTCCACGCTGAAGTCTAAGGTCTCATCCGAACCAGAGAGAGACGCGAGGTTCCGTGCGCCCCGATGACCAGCCGCTCCCCGGCGCGGACCTGGAAGCCCCGCAAATCGCGGGCTCCCAGAACGCGGTGGCAGCCTAGGGAGAGGACGGACATCGTCGCTGGAAGAGGAAGAAGGGGTCGCAGGTCCCAGGCACGTCTGTACCTCTGCTCGGTGGGGGCCCCCCTCCCCATGCCTTTGGGTGACAGCCCTGCCCACGTGGTCCTCCGCGGTGGCACCTGGCCCCCTGAAACCCTGGAGAAAGCAGCCGGATCACTGGCCTGCAGCAGGGTTGATTGGCAGCCTTGGCCATCTGTCAGCCGCCTGGGCTCTGCCCTCTGCCCGCAGGACGATGCGTGTTCTCACGCTGCCTTCCCTCCGCCCTTGCTCTCCACTAACGAGCAGGCGAGGCCCTCGCCAGATGAATTCTGGGGGGAACAGATATTTAGTCCGTAACAGGTGCCAATGGGATCAGCCCCTACCCTAACCGTGCTGGTGGTTGGTTACAAGATCTATAGATGCAGGAAAATTCAGAGAATTTTGTAACAGAACATCAGTCTTAGTGATAATTTTTTAAATGTTGGAATAAATCCAAATGGATTCAAAACAAAAATTCGGAGACAAAAAGTCTCAGATTCAATTTATTATTTTTTTTAAATATCCAAAATGTTTTGTCTCCAGTAGACACACTTGAAACAAAGGTTGAAAATAAAACGGAAGGAAAAAGCTATAGCAGTTAAGGTAACAACCTATTAGGCAGAGTAAAATCGATGTCAAAAATTTTGATATACAATGAGAAATATCACTTATTCATAAAAAGCGACATCCTTGGGGAGAAGGATATTACTATTATGAACGTATATTCACCTAACAACATAACCTTTTAATATATGTAGCAACAATGGATTGAATTGCAGAAAAATCAATCAAAAAGCCCTCTCAGAGCTTATAGCTCATGGAAACAAAAAATGAGAAATAGAATATATAAGTCACATAATTAACAAACAGCCAATGAATGTATTTCAAATATCACATTTGGCACATAAAGAATGTATGATCTCGTCAAGTATTCATTATTTAGACTCTAAAGGAAGAACTTCAACAATCCCAAAGAAGCAGTAGATACAGATTGTTTTTTTCACATATCGTTTTTGCTAAAATTTCCTAAATTTTTGAAAAATAAATGATCCTTATGTTTTAAAAAAATCTTACAGGGATTATAAAATACTTAGAATTGGATGGCAATCGATACACTTCACGCCAGAATTTGATTTAACCAAGAAGTGCATGAATAATTCTACCTCAGAAAATCTGTCAGGGCATCTACCAAAATGGCAGGCAGAAAAAAAACGTATGTGCTCATCCCAGAAGATTCGGAGAAAGCTTTCTATAAATCCAGCATCTATTTATTCGTATTAAAAGTTAATTGTTAGAAAGATGTAGAAGAAACTTCCCTCATCTCGGTAAATGTTACATTTCAAAATGGTAAGGCACGTATTAGCCCTTCTTTAAATGGCTTCTCTCTAAGATCAGAATGAGGCGAAAACGCTCACTGCGTCATGACTTTGTGGTGCAGTTTTGGAAGTCCTAGACAATAGTCTAAGGAAAGAACAGAAATTGCGGCAGGGTTAGAAGGGGGGAAATCATTAATTTTTTAATGTGTAGAACACATGATAATTTATATAGAGAATCCAAGAGAATTAAGACACAACTGTTAAAACAATAGAGTTTGGCAAAATTTCACTTCCATGGTCAATTTTCAAAGACGAATATTTCTCTACAAAAGTAAACCTGCTGGAAAATATAATAACGTACAAAATGTAAAACCATAACCAAATGCCATTAGCGACGGCGTTACTTTCACTCTGCAGACACAAGATAGGCCTGTCCCCCAAATCTGGTCTGCACTTTGTCACACTCACACACCAAGCGGGCGTGGGGTTTATCGCTCACGTAATGAGGCTTTTGCGGGGAACGACAGGGTGGGATCGCCAGGCCGATCTGGAAATGGCTTGAGAGAGAGGGAGAAGGAGATGGTGTTGGATTCTTGTGGCGCGGGCGTGGCGCCGGGGCGTTTATTTCTGGACAGGGGCAGAGGTTTGTGCGCTTTCAGACTTCGACTGGTGCCAACGGAACGAACACCTGGCTCCTCCTTTGTCCAACATCAAAAAAAGGTGATCACACTGTCACGAAGAGCAAAAACAAACATAAAGAACCCCACAAATCCCTACGGAAGAAAAGGAGCTCTTTAAAGTGACATTTAAAAGGATTTCAAAAACGAAACGTTGCATGCATATGTAACAGGATGACTTAGTAATACAAACGCGTTAATTCTTCCCGAATCAATCTACAAAAATCAATGCAATCCCAGTGAAATCCCTACTGAAACTTAAAACGTTTTTTTTGTGTTTTTTGGGGAAATGCAATCATTCATTCAAAAATGTATGAAAGAAAAAATATTAGTTGACAGCTAACATTTTTTTGAAAAGGAATGCCAAAAAGAACCGTTAATCGTATCGGATACCGATATTGCACATTTATAATAATAAGACCAATATGGTGCTGGCACCAAAAACACCACTAACGAACAAACGGAAGAGAGTAACAGTCTCGGTGACAGATGCGAGTGTCTGGGCACGGAGGCCTGGAAAATCCAGAAAAGTTTGCACTGAAAAACAAATGGCCAAAGGGCATTTTAACATAAGGTTTTGGAAAACTGGGTCACGAAAATATAATTAGATCTCTATCAGTGAACCTGGATAGCAGTTGGCTCCGGATAGACTGAAAACCTAAACAGTTAAAAAAAAAAAAAAAAAAAGGTGTATTTCTTCTTGACTTACTTTCAGTTGTTTTTGTCTTTATAGAAATTTCACCCAAAAGATCTAATTTGCTGTTGTTCTTAGTATTCCCTTATAATCATTTTTTTCTTCTCTTAGGCTGGTAGTAATGCCAGTTCCAGCATTCCTGGTTTTTCTAATTTGAATTTTCTCTCCTGTTTGTCGTCAGTCAGCCTTCGTAAAGGTTTATGTGCACTACTGATGTTTTCAAAAAGCTGTCTTTGATTTTATTGATTTCCATTATAGTGTTTCTATCATCTATTGTATTCATTTTTGCTCTAACCTGTATTGTTTCCTTTTATCTGCTTTGCTGGTTTAGGTTTGTTCTCTTCCTAGTTTTTAAAGACTGGCGATCAGTTTCTTGATTAAAATCTTTCCTTTTGTAAAAGAGGCACTAATAGCTTTAAATTTCCCTCTAGGGAGTGGTTTAGCTGTACCTATAGTTTTAGCATGTTTTATTATCATTTACACTCATTTAAAGTATTTTCTAATTTCCCTTATAATTTCTTCTTTGATTCGCTGGTTATTTAGAACCATGTCGTTTAATTTTCACGAATTTCTTTTGGGTTTTGATTTCTAATATTATTTTATTTTGGTTGCAGAACCTGCTTTGTATGACTTAAATACTTTGCATTTGTTGACCTGGAGTCTGACAACAACTTTTAAACTACAACATGAAAGATGAGATGCATGAAACAAACAATTGCTAAACTGTGCTTTATTAAAATTTAAAATTTCTGCTTGAAAGACGCTGTCAACAAATGAAAGGCAAGCCATAGACTGAGAAAAGAAATTGCAAAAAACATGTCTAATAAAGAACACAATACACAAAAAACTTTGTGTATTATCCACAACATACAAAGAACTCTTAAAAATCAACAAGAAAATGAATAACCCAATTTAAAAAAATGGGCCAAAGACCAAAGCAGACACCTTGCCAAAGAAGTCATCAAGAGAGCAAATGAGCTTATGAAAAGATGCTCAGTATCGTCTGTCATCAGGGAAATGTGAATTAAAACGAGATACCATCACTCACCTATTGGAATCGCCAAAGTCTAGAACACCAAATGCTGGTGAAGATGGGAAACACCAGTAACTCTCATTCATCGCCAGTGGCAACACAGAACGGTGCAGCCACATTTTGGCATTTTCTTACAAAGTTAAACAAGCCCTTCGCATACAACCCGGCAAGCGCACTTTCTTATAGCCACCCAAATGAATTGAAAACTATGTCCATACAGAACCCCGCTCACCGATGTCTGCAGTAGCTTCATCCACGCTTGCCAGAACTTGAAAGCAACCGACCTGTCCTTCAGTAGGTGACGAGTAAATGAACTGTGGTCCATCCAGACAGTGGAAGATTATTCAGAGATAAAAAGCAATGAACTATCAAGCCATGAAAAGACATGGAGGAATCTAAGATGCGTATGACCGAGTGAAGAAGGCTGCAAACTGTGTGATCTCTATCACACGACATTCCAGAAAAGACAAACTGTAGATATGGTATAAATATCGGTGGTTGCCAGGAGTGGGAGGTAAGTATAAACAGGCAGTACACAGAGGATTTTTCGGGCGGCGAAACTATTCCGTATGAGACTGTCATGGTGGATACATAGCATTATACGTTTGTCCAAACCCACAGAATGTTCGACACCAAGAGTTAACCGTCACGTAAACGACAGACTTCGAGTGATAATGACGTGCCATGTAGGTTCATCACTGGTAACAAATGAACCATCAGGGGGATGTTAATTGATCTAATAACCCAGTTACAGCATGGGCAGAAGCCATGAAGAGACATTTCTCTGAATATATGCTGTACAAATGCCCAGTGAGCATATAAAAATGTTCAACATTATTATAGATTGAGATGCAAACTGAAACTATGAGATTTCACCGCACGCCTATCGGAATGGCTGAAATTTAAAAAAATCTGACACCACCAAATGCTGGCAAGCATGCAGAGAAATTAGATCCCTTACACATTGCTGGCGAAAACGTAATAAAACACGGCCATCCTAGAAAACAGTTTGGTGGTTTCTAAAAAAAAAAAAAAAAAAAAATCTAAGCGTGCTGATACCACTCAACCTGCCAATTGTACACCTGGAGTTTATTCCAGGGAAATGAAGAATATGTTCACGCAGGGGTCTGTGCACAACTGTTTGCAGCTGCTCTGTCCACAGGGGCCAAAATGGAATGGTCCAGATGCTCTTCGATCAATAAACACGTGAACAGACGCTGGTTAGTCCACGCCGCAGAGAACTGGTCAGCCATGTTGCAACAAACCATCTCATGAAACTGGACAACTATGCTGGGTGAGAGCGCTCGCCCCAGATATTGCATCCTGGGTTATTTCTTCATATAACATTGTTGAAATGACAAACTTATACGACGGAAAAACAGTCTGGTGGGTGCTGGAGACTAAGCGGGGGTGCGGGTGCGGGGCGGCGGCCAGAGGTGGGGGCGAGGGTCCCTCGTGGTGATGCAAACGCCCTGTCTTAGCCCTGCCAAGGTCACCATCCTGATTGTGATACCACAGTGTAATTTTTCAAAATATCACCTTTGAGGACAACCGAGTAAGGGCTCGTGGGATCTCTCTGTATTACAGCCACATATGAATCTAAAACGACCTCAAATTAAAAGTTTGCTTAAAAGAGTTAAGCCCTAAACATTTTAGGGAAAAAACACCCTCATTAACTACTGAGTTTTTAAGTGGGAAAACATCTTTTGAGGAAAAAAAATGATAGAAATCACAAAATAAATGAGCAATACATGTTTCACAGTTTTAAAAGCTGAATATGATGAAAACATTATGAGCAAATTTTGATGCAAATATGAATTAGAACAATGAGATAACATTTTCATGAACCAATTTAAAAATTTAATTAACGTCGCCGCGCGTTCTGTAACACAAACATTCTAATGCACTCTGGTGACAATGCTGTTAATTTTCATGTGTCTATCAGAGCCTCAAGGACTGTCATGTGAGCGGGTGCCACCTCCCCCCACGACCACCTAAACATCGCAGCTAAACCACACATCAGCCATCACCGGCAACGCCTGAGGACTACGGAACACAGTCCTACAAGGGGACGCGCGGAAGACGCCACCTCGAGACTGGCAGGAGGGCGGAGGCCTGACGGGCTAGTCCCACCCCCGCGTGTGGTGGTTAAAGGCGGAGGTCCCCCAGGAGGAGTGAGGGGTCCCGGCCCAGGTTCCAGTGTCGGGAAGAGAAGTCCCCACAACCACTGCTGTGAAACCAGCAGGGATGGTGGCCGAGTGACATGGAGGGTGGCGGGAGTCACAGACTTTCCTCTTAAAGGGCCCGCGTGGACTCACCGCTGACAGGAACTCGCTCGCTCTGATTCCAGTGTGGGGACGCAGCTCGACAGGCGCTAGGGACACTCGGGGAGGGACCGAGATGTCTGCTTCAGGGCGAGGGCTGGAGGGGCGGCTTCTCTGGGACAGAAGTACTGGCAGAGGCCACTGTCCCTCCGTTGGGCCCTCCTCCCACCCAGCCTGCACGCACCACGGCCACCATATTGAGTGTCCCTCAGCCTGGCGGATGCGCTCGCCCCGCCCACGTGACTCCGAGGCCCCGCCCCTCCCACGTGTGGGCCCCCAAGCCGCCTCCAGTGGCTTTTCCGGGCAAACAGCCTATCTGCAGACTTTTCTGAAAGGCTTGCAAACCCCAAACAAGCCTCATCTGGCCGCCGCGGGCCCCGCACCTCTTGCAGAGCAGCCCCCAGCCCAGCTCCAGCAGCAGAGGCCTCCGTTTGAGGTTTAGCATCTCCCAGGTGCCTCCAAGCCCAGCACAAGTGGCAACCAACTGCAGATCACTCTGTAGCTCAGACCAGATGGCTCTAGTCAGGGCACAGGCAGTAGCTGACCTTGGCCTACACCAGAGCCTAAGAGGCCCCAGAACCAACGCACCTGGTGGCCGGCTTCGGACCACAGCAGAACCCCCATCCAACCACCTCTGCAAACGACACCCCAAAGGGCAGAATGGGCAGGCACCAGAGCGCAGCTAAAGTGAATTCTTCTCCATGGGGTCAGCCCTGCACAACAGCTCACAGTCACGGCCATTCCTCACGACCAATCAGCCCGGGGGTCAGTCCCTCCCACTGATGTGCCAACAGCAACCAAGGCTCAACTACGACAGGAGGGCACGCGCAGCCCACACAGGGGACACACCTGGAGCACCCAGCTCAGGTGACCCAGGAGACCGTCCCCCCACAGGACACCTACTACATAAGGCCACCCTGCCAAGACCGGGAGACACAACAGCTCTACCTAATACCAAAATGAGGAGACAAAGACACATGTCCCAAATGAAAGAACAGAACAAAGCTCCAGAAAAAAAACTAAATTAAACGGAGGCCAACCATCTATCAAAGGCAGAGTTCCAAGCACTGGTTATGAGGGTGCTCAAGAAACTTAGCGAGGGCTTACACAACGATATAGTTAGCGTAAAAAAGGACATAGAAATCGTTTTTTAAAAGTCAGGAATGAAGAATCCAATAACTGAAATGAAGAATACACTAGAAGGAATCAACGGCTGATTAGAATCAGCAATTTGGAAGATAAAGTAGCAGAAAACGCCCAATGAGAACAGCAAAAAGAAAACAGAATCCCAAAGAATGAGAAGATTTAAAGGGACGACGTCAAGCCTCCCAGCATACGCTTCACAGGGGTGTGCACCAAATTTTTGAAAGGTAATTGTTCAAGCGAATGGTAATTGACGATTTCACCTATGTAGAAGTGACACGTGACAGCGAGAGCAAACGGAACAGAAAATGAAACAGAAGGGTGTCACCGTAAGAGTCACGTGCTACGCACGAAGTGGTATGATGCCACTTAACGGTAGGTTGTCATCATTTAAAGATGTCTATTTTAAACCCTGGAGCAGCTAGTGAAACAAAATAAGATAGATCTAGCGAACGAGTCAATCACAGAGAGAAAATGGGATCAGAATAAAAATCTGTTCTGACAAAGCCCGGGTGGCTGATGCGAAAGTTCTGATTTAAATAAAGTGAAGGATAACGATGCATTCACGGTACACGGACTGCGCTTTCCGTCCACGGAGCCTTTGTCACTCGGCGCGCCCTAGTCCTTTCTCCCTTTGTCCCCGCTCTTTCCTTGGCTTTTTCTGTTATTTTCTGTCCCAGTGATTTTTCGGGGTCCAAACCAAGGGCCATCTTTCCTTAGGACTTTTCCCTCTTCCTCCGGCAAGACCTGGCCTTGCTGCTTCCCCAAGCCCAGCCCCCCCCAGCTCCCGCTCGGGCAAAGCCCTCATGAATCTGCTTGGAACACACGCGGATAATGAGTTTATCGTTGGTTGCGTTCCCACCGTGGGCCGGGCCTGTGCTGCTCTCACGCGCTTTTAACCCTCTGTGCGCCTCGCCCCCGCTTCTCTGCGGACGGCGGCAGGTGCGCCTTCCCCACAGCAGCGCCTCGTTCCCGGAGCAGGAAATGAGCCCCCGGCTCCTCGCGGCCCGGAGCCCGATTCTTCACAAATACAAAACTACACACGGTGGCGTGAACACGCCTCCCCCCGCGGAGCGGGCCCCGGGCTCCCGTCGCCCTCCCCAGGCTCGTGGTGACACCGCTCGTCCCCGCTCGCACGCGGACGCGGGCTCCCTTCTCGGCCTCGGCTGCAGGTGGGGCACGAGTGAGTGTTCCCAGCAGGTGCCCCCCACCCCCGCCCCACACCGGCCCAGCTCCCCCAAGCGCAGCTATTTCAGGCTTTCGCCCTGAAAATTAAATTCGCGCTGAGCAGGGCCCGGCGCCGAGATGCGTGGAGCGAAGGCGCCCCCTACTGCATCCAGCCTGGAGCCGCAGCGCCTGACGCCTCCGTACAAGGGACGATGCTGGCTGGGGCCGTGGGGACTCGCCTGGCAGACGGCTCTTTCTTAGGGGAAACACTGAATTTCACATTGAAACGCACGTTACTGAAACGGCAACCAATATTCTTCTAAAACGTGGCTTTCTATGCGGTTAGGATACGTCTCATTGTCTCACAGTCCCCTCGGGTCTGTCTGGCCACGGGCTCAACTATTTACATGTTGATAAACACTAAGAGCAGAGACTGAGTCAGAATTTAGTCACAGGGAGGAGGTAAGAATTGGATTACTTTTTTTTTTCTTTTCGCAAAAATTACTGAATGACTGTTCAGTCGTCGTAAAGCTTGAAATCGCTCGTTATCTGAACTGTGTGGTTTGCCTGATGCTGTTTCCTCCGGGGAGAGAAATCGCTGTCGCTGGTGTCACTAGGCTTAGAATCCTAACACCTAACAGGTAACAAGTAGATCGGGTCGATTATAGATAGAAATTTAGCGTTGACTCTGATTATTTTTAATTTAATGATTTTCACTGTCGATGAACTTGTTGGTCACACATCTTTTGAGAAATCAGAAAATAAGGAAATGCGAATATTCAATTCATCCACTTCAGAATCCAAAAGCCTTTCGAATTAGCATGCTATCTCACGCGCTGGAAGTTCTATCTCTTCTAGAATCAGATATTTAATACCGTGGCTCCATGTACATTTAGAGTACCGCTCCCTGTGCATCTGCAACATTTATAGATTTTATGTCCTCTTCCTGAAATATATTTACAAGTTCTCATTTTCGGAGACTCTCAGGATTTTTGGAACGTGCCAAAGCACCAGCAGGTAGCTTAGATGTGTAATGCATGGCGTCAGACACAGCTGGAGAGCAGAGAACGCCCCGCCCTGAAAGCAGAGCCAGAAATGGGCCTTTTCTCACAATGCCTGCGGTCAAGGTGACTATAAACGAGGCGGTGTCACAAAAGATGTGGAATAATAGGGCAAACGCTCGGACGCTTCCACCTGTGCTTTGCCTCTGCATCCATCTTGTTTGCGCCGCTCCGAGGGGCCCCTGCTCCCGGCCGGGTGTCCCTAGTGCCAGCTCACCTCTCAGGTTCTGCGGCGCCCAAGACGCCGCCG
>NW_006432224.1:417699-430303 GCF_000325575.1 Pteropus alecto | reverse complement strand
GCGCCCTTCCGCACGCGGGGCCTGCGCTTCTGAGGCGCAAGCACCTGTTGTGTGGGGCCCGATCCCGGAGCGCCCCCGGGGTCTCCTCGGGAAGACGTGCCCTTGGAGCGCGAGGTGTCCCGAACCGCGCGCGCCTGTCCGCCTTATGCGCAATGGGGAAGCGGCGCCTTCTCCAGCCCGGAGGCAGAGCCCAGCGCCTGCACCCCCGCATTCCTCGCGCCCTTCCGCACGCGGGGCCTGCGCTTCTGAGGCGCAAGCACCTGTTGTGTGGGGCCCGATCCCGGAGCTGGCCCGGGGTCTCCTCGGGAAGACGTGCCCTTGGAGCGCGAGGTGTCCCGAACCGCGCGCGCCTGTCCGCCTTATGCGCAATGGGGAAGCGGCGCCTTCTCCAGCCCGGAGGCAGAGCCCAGCGCCTGCACCTGCCCGCATTCCCCATGCGTTCCCGGCCGGCACGCACGCGGGAGCCCCCCTCCCCCAAGCACACACAAAAGCAGTGAGAATGTGTAGTCGTGGGGACAGGACGCTGAGAGAGTGGCAGGCGTTCCTCACAAGCAGTTCTGTTGTCGTGACCCCGTAGATTGGTTCCTTAAATGTGCCTCCCCCCACCCCCCGCCCCCCCATCTACTTTCAGCGCCTCGCAGAGCAAGGAGTAGCCGGCTGGCTTTGAACGCGTGGCAGATATTTCCAAAAGGTAAAATTATTCCACTTGTGGATTTGACAGATGCAAAACACAGCTACTCACCACTTCGAGTGTTGATTGGGATAATAGCACGAACGGGTCATTTGCTAGCATGCTAAAAAGTGAAGCAAAGTATTTGAGACGTGGAAAATAATAATTTTTTATTATTTAGACTGACTCTGGGTAAACATGAAAATTAAGCTGTGTTGTAACCTCTGTGTGTGACCGAGATGTGTTTGACACTGAGGTGCAGCCGTGCCCGACGACAGCCAGCCAGGGCCGTTTCTCTGTCAGTCCTGCATGTCGCAGTCCCACCGGGGTCCAGAAGCTGACGAGGACGCGTCCGCGTGTGCATGGCTCTTCCCTGTGTGTGCTTTTCAGCAGAAAGATCGCGTTGGAGAAAGGAGCAGGGGTCCCCCTCCCCCCCGAACCGGCTGCTTCTCCTCTCGTTCCCGGTGGGCATGGACGAGGCGATGCTCTCCAGCTTCATCATGACCAAAAACCTCCTTCTCTTCTGCGTGTCCGTGAACTTGGCCAGTCATTTTGGGTAAGTCGCCATCCACGCTTTAATCTTGAGGTTTTCAGGAACTTCGCCGAATGTGGCGTCTGGGTCACCTCCGCGTCCCACGCCTCTCAGTGCGCTGTAAACAAATAAGCGAGTCCTTGGCCTCCCCCGCTCCTCCTTCCCGAGCGAGCGAGCGAGGCTGCTCGCCACAAGTGCGGGGTCTCTGGAGTGAGTCAGAGAAAAGCGGCAGATTTTGTTTTCAGAAACGCAAGCAGAAGGTGGTTTTAGAGTCAGCTGCGTTTCCTCCCACTCGGGTTAAGACATGATTCAGAAGTTCACGTGCACATAGGACATTCGTTTCTTGTCAGATGACAATGCTCCACGTCTCGGGGACCCTCCCGGGTTCCACTGTACAAAGAAACTGCTTGCCTCTGAAGCCAAGCACGCATTCTGTGACAATGACAAGGACCCACGGCGGTCTGGGCCTGAGCCAACATCCTTGAGCTGGGGCCCTCCGAACGCAGGCACCGACCCCCGGCAGCGGGCGTCTGCGGGTCGAGACACCGCGCGGCATCCGGCATCGGCCGTTCCTCTGAGCGATTTCATCTTGGCCTTTGGTACCGATGCTCATATATTTTTCATCAAGCTGGTGATAACCAGCATTCCAGACACACGTCCTTATGGGGTGCTGCTGTCCCGCCTCCCCCCCCTCGGCTCCCCCAGATTGTTCTGGCTGATCAAAAGGATTGCAGCTTGAAGTTGGCGGAGTATCATTTACAAATTAAATTTCGGGGCCGGTCTGCCGTGCAGTTGTCCTGGAAAACGGCTCCAGTGGGTGCACGGTGCCCCCTGCGCTGTGTCGTCACGGGGGTCTCGAGAGCACGGTGGCCGTGCAGCCGCCTGTGGGGACCTCGGCTGTAGGGCCCATAAGGAGGACCCTCTTGGGCTCACGACCTCCTTTCTGTGTTGTCCTGTGGACGTTTTTGCTCTTCTGAGCTTTCCAGGCCTCTACCGAGGGGGCGACTGGGGAAGAGAGAGGCTCGTGAGCGTCCCCAGGTGCCGTGGCTGGTAAAGGGTGGCTTTGGGACCGTGTAGCAGGTCAGCCGGGGGCTCGTAGCTCTCCTGGCACCCTCGGGGGCAGCGCACGCATAGTAGCCGTCATAGTGGACGTCCCCAGGCCTGCAGCCCGAGAGTCCTTCAGTCAGTGTCCCCTCGGGACCAGGCATCAGTTGTCAATTCTTGCCTTGCTGCTAGTCCAGGATGGTCACCTCCCCCCCGCCCCTGCCACGTGCCTTCGGGTCCTTATCCGTCCAAGGCTCTCCCGCTGTTGCATCCTATACGCCACGATGTCCCCAGCGTCCCTCTGAATGAAGAGTGTGTATACAAGTGACATCATACACAGGATTCGGATTTCCGAGCTGACACACCAGGCAGTGACTTTGCTGACAGGCTGCACGTATTTACCAATAGCTCAGGGACGAGGAATCGTGAGGGTTGGAGACGTGTGTCTCATTTTGAAGGTTTTGGTCAAATCCCTGATCGTGAGTTTACATTCTGGCACCAGGAGTTTGCTCCCCTCCCTGGCGGCCGCCGTCGGAAATGCGAAGTCTCGTGCCCGTGGAGTTTAGCCGTTAGAGGCCACTGTGCTTTGTTTCTTATTTAATTTGGTGGCTTTCTGAGCTCACCTTCCACACAGAGATTAACGGTGGGAGACGTTTGGGATCTTTTACGTATAAGGTCAATAGTCCTGCTGGCGGCAGGACACGTGCGTGACACAGACAGTCCATGGAAAAAGCGTCCTTCCCCCCGCCCCGCAGACGCCCCGCAGACGCCCCGCAGGCGCCCCGCAGACGCCCTCCTTCATACCGCGGTGGGTTTTCTCCCCTCTCCCCACACTGGGTCGTGTCGCACCTTCAGATTCGTGCCACGCTCTTTTTCACACCTAAGACTCGGTTATTCCAACCTCTTTAAAAATCTGTGATTTACGAATGGACGCGCGCTCTTTAGGCGACTGGATAGTCGGCCTTCGGTCCTTCCCTAATCTGGGCTGTGTGCGTGTCTGGTTATGCGTTTCCCTACGTTGATCATTTTTGGCTCAGAAGCACGTTCGGGGGGTGAGATCCCTTCGGTGAGACGGTATCTGGTGCTCCGAGCGCTTTTAACTCCTGACCCGTGTGTCCAGCCCCTTTCTGGTGAAGCGGGGTCTCCGGCGGGAGCTGGAGCGGGTTGCACACGCCCGGCCAGCAGGGGCTGCTTTTGAACTGTCACAAAGGACGTCTCGCCCTGCGGGAGCCCGAGTCCCTATTTCTCCCTCTTCTTATACAAGGCTCCTCGCGCCGGCTTGTTATTCTAAACGTGCTTGAGGATAATTTCGTTAAATTGCGAAGAAATTTTCCAGTACCCACTTGACTGAACATCTTGGCAGAATAGCAGCCGTCGCAATACGGAGCGTCACGTCTTAGTGCGTTTCCCGGGCTAGGTGTGTCTCAGAGGCGCCTGACAAGTAAGCGTCGTCGGCTCGTCTGACAGTGGCAGCCGAGCAATGGACGGGAGAGGCCACCAGGACCGGACACTTGGTCTCCTCACTGGGCACCGAATGCGGGGGGCCTGGCGGTTAGTGCCCGGCTCCCCCTGGGTCACACGGGCTGGGTACCGCGGTCTGTGCAGGATGCCATTCCGCAAACTGCTTTTTGAGAGTTTTCTGTTCTGTGATTACAAGGAAAAGGAGTTTGTGTGAGCTCTGTTTTTTTTTCCTCCAAAGAAAGACTTTACGTTATCGGGAGCAATAGGAAGGTGAAGGGGAGACAGGAAAGGCCGTAATGGGGACACTGTGGGACGAGTGAGACACCGACACCTGTAAATACACGAAAGAGACCAGCCGGGGGCGGAGAGCGAGGAGGGTGGCAGATCGGACGTGGCGATCAAACACCGTAGGGGCCGGATAGCGACGTAGAGCTGGAGAGACCATCAACGAGCAATCGCTCTGGAAACACACGAGTGTCGTTTCTTCTCCCGATCTTTTCTTAAATTTGATCCGAGTCACCACCGACTCATTTCTGATCACGCGCAGAATCCTTCCGCGCATTTAAATTACGTAGCAGAGAGCGAGTCGTGGCAGGACAGAGGCTGCTGTGGCACTCGGCCTCGTGAGACGTCTCGTCTGAAGCGTTAGGATTGTTTTAACGAGACCGGAAATCAGAACGACGTGGCACAGAAAAGCCGGCACAGAGACGGCATTCGAATTGGCGTCACGTCAAAATACATCCTATTAAATGTATCTGGGAATTCATTTATCGTCCTTTGAAAAATCATACTTTCTTGGGCTCACTCGGCCTGTGATAATTGTAAGATAAATTTGGGGACGATCACATCCATAATGAGGTGAAATGCAATTTCATTCATTTAATCGTATCAAATGTATTTTAGAAGCTCATCTGTTGGAGAAGAGAAATGCGTTAGAACTTGCTAGTACCTGGGAGGCCGATTCAAATGGACTTTGGGAAACGGCATTTTGTGACTGGCAGTTAAGAGGAGGCTCTTGCAGGAGTGGCCTGTGGACGTGAGGGGACAGGCGACTCTGCTTCCGCGCGCTCGCCCGACCCCCGCCTCCGGGAGGCGGCTTTGCACACGCGTTCCCGGCACACTCTCCCCGCATCACCAAGCACGCGCGGCACCCTTTCCTGGCACGCTCCCCCTCGTGAGCCCCAGGCCCTCCCTGCACCGTGGCTGCAGGTTCACCAGGCCCGGGACAGAGGGTTGTCGTCGTCGTCACCGTCATAGAAACACACAGACGTGCCACACACAGGCGGTGGGACAGCTGCGTGGGGCCGTGAGATGGCCAGAGGTCAGAAAGGCAGTTCTCAGGTGCAGCGAGACTTTCAGGGGACGAGGGCCCCACTCCAGCCCGATGCCCGCCAACCCTTTTTAAAGGCACCGAAAGAAAATACTTCTCAATGACGTGCTTTATGAGGAGACCGTTTAGCACGCTCGCCATGCCAGCGGGGGTGAGCGGAGCGAGGCTCGGGGTGGCGTCCGGCACCGACCGGCGACCGGTCTGGAGGACGAGGGCTCTCGGGTCTTCACAAAGGTGCGATCGCGTAATGCACCTGTTCCAACAGGTGTGAAATTTCACACGGAAGTTATGAGAAGCAGCGGTAAAAATAAATCACGTCCTGGCTCTCCGATGGCTGGTGGCAGTGATGATGAGCAGGGTCGATGTGGGTACAGCTCCCTCGCGTCCAGAAAGCACCGTTTGATTTTTGCGAAGCCTTCCGCTTGGAGGTGGCAGAGCGTAGGCGTGGAGCCCACGCTCGGTGGCCGGGAAGTGGCAGGGTCAGGGTCTGTCTTGGAGCTCAGGGCCCGGGCTAGCTCACTCCACTGCGGGACCTTTTCTAGAACATTCTAACAGTTAAGGGACGGTGACGAGGGAAAGAATGGGGAAAGACCTAAGTGTCGCAAGCAACAGTGTCCTAATCTAACTCAGTGGCTCCACTGGAAAGACAGGGGTCCACTCCAGCCCGAGCGGAACCACACACACCACACACCGGGCAGTGTGACCGCTGGACGAGGGGGCCCAGGGCAGGAGAGGTGACACGCGCCCTGGACAAGCTCCAGCCGTTCGCGGAAAGCTCTACGTTATTTGTATCTGTTTAATCATTTATTTCAAAACCAAAGGCAAAGCTAAAAACGGATGAAACCCACGACCGTGTTGTATTCAGTTTTAACTTTAAAAAGATGTACACACATATATATAGGCCATCGCACTGCAGTCGGTTTGGTTCTGTTCCGGGGGTCCTGGCAAGGATTTAGGGGCAGGGTTAGGCATGGTGGTGACGGGGACAGTCGCACTGTCATACGTGATGTGTGGCATCGGAAGAATTATTCAACCTGCCTGCGACTCCGTGTCGCAGTGGCAGATGGAGCTACGAACAGACACCGCACCACAGGGCTGACGGAGAGGGCGGACGGCCCACCGTCCCCCAAATGCTGAGACAAGGCCAGGGAGGGAGAGGCGCTGGGTGCAGGGTGGCTGTCACTCAGGGTGCTGTGACCAGGCTGCAGCCGAGGTTTACTGGACCTGGGCGAGCATGACGCGGGCTCGGCCTGAGTGTGGCAGACGCCACCACCGTAATCGCATCCGCGGGGTGTCCCTGCCACGTCACGTAGCACACGCACAGCCCCAGGCCTGGGGATCGGGGTGTCGGCATCCACAGGGGCCCCCGCCCTGCAGTGACGGTGATGTTTATTGAGTCCCTACTACGTGCCAGGCGCGTTCCAGGAGCGAGACCCACCGGGGCAGATTGGAGCCTCCCCGCGAGGAAGCGCATATGCGGGTGAACCCCCCAGATATGTCGTCGGTGGGTCACACAATCACTCTGAAGAATAATTCAAAGTAGAAGGTAGCGAGTGTGCGCGAAAGACGGGTGGGAGGGACCCAGCGTGTGGGGGCCTGAGGGGGGCAAGGGGCGGGGCCCGCGCGGGTGGGGGGGGGACTCCTGGGTTTTATCGCAGGCGGGGGAAGGGGGGATCCCGTCAGGCTGCACGGTGGGGTCAAGGGCACAGCATCCACAGGAAGGGCGGTGAGGGGAGCATGCTTGAGCAGCACCGAGGGTGCAGGGTCCCTAGAGACAGTCCCCATGGCTGCACTGTGCCCCCACACACCACGGGGCCGACGCGGCCATGGAGTCTTCACCTCCTGGCCCTCGGCGCTGGCCGGGTCTAGCGTGGTGTCCGAACAGTTCCCAGCGGACAGTGGAATCGTGGGCAGAAACGCGTTGGAAACGTTAGGATCCGCCTCCTCTTGTTTTCCGATTCATAGTGATTCTTCATTTTTTAATGTGTATCGAGACATAATTGACATGTAACGGGGGGCAAGTTTAGGGTCTAATACTCGCCGTATGGTCACCGCTACTCTTGGCTGACACCTCCATCACGTCTCATAATCACCATCTCATTTTTCGTGGTGATAACAGGTAGGAGCCACTCTCTGAGCAGCTTCCGAGTGTGTGGTACAGTCTGGGGGACCAGTGGCTGCACCCCGTGGGACAGCTGCATGTCCCCTCGGCCGGCTTGTCCCCAACCGCCCCACTCCCAGCCCTGCTGACCACCTCTATGCTAAGATACTGAGCCAGCGAGCACCTTCTGAAAATTAGACACTTGAACATGGTCTCGAAGAAAATAAGCAAAATGATAAGCGTCAGGGACACCGTGAGAAGTGGACGATGAGGCCAGATTTGTGTGACCAATAGTCAGGCAATGGGGCAAGGACAAAACGTCCCCTTTCCCTTCGCGGCCCCAGAGGACGATGCTAACCCCCCCATGTCCGGGCATTAAGTCTGCGAGGCTGCGTCCTCGTCCCACAAGGATGTCAGGAAAAGGGAATTTAATATTTTAAAAGACTATGTCACAGAGCGAAAAACTGTTCCCTGGGCTCCGTACTCAGAGGGCTGCATTTAGCTTGTCGAGTGCGCATGTTCACGGCGATGTGGAAATTAGATCAAAAGAACTTGACACTCTGCCTTCGCGCAGAAGGAAATCGCTTTCGCTGGTAGAGAATCGATCTGTTCCGATGCAGTCGATGACAGCGACTCTTTTCCAAGAACGGGGTGAGGCAGGCGGACATCGATTCTGCCCCCAGGGTCCACCCCTGGGTCTCAGCTCTCAGCCGATTCCTGGAAGAGACAGTGCCGTGGCCAGAGCCACGTGGCCAGCTCTCAGGAAGGTTCCGGGAGCCGCCTGCTCTGTTGCCAAGGTGCTGACTTCTTGGGCCCCATGGCCGGCTTTTGGCGGCCTAAGTCCCCGTGAAGCCAGACCCGCAGCCTAGGTCAAGTTCTTGACGCGTCTAAATCCCGTGTTTGCATGTCTGAAAGCAGCTGTGAGACCAGCGGTGGGGTCCACGCCCTTCCCGTGTGTCACCGACTTCTGGACCGGTGACACCCTTTCTCCCCAGGTGGCTTCCTCGGTTTGTCCATGTCTGCCTGGGGCACTTTCTCACCCCCCTCTGGGCCTGGGTCACCCGACAGAATTGGACGAACCAGACTGCCTTTGCTTCTGGAAGGTTGGGCTTTGATTGTGGGTCCGACACGTTGGGTCACACACTCGGAGTGCTGCGTCCCCCAGTCTCCCGAGCGTAGGCGGCATCGAGAAAAAGCCCACTCGGCATTTGCAGACGGGGCTTCACCACGCACGGCCCCCGCCGCGTGCTGTGGCTTGAGCCGGGTGCGCCGGCAGCGAGCAGAGCTGATGGCTGCGAAGCACAGGGAGACGCCGCGCACCCCATCATTGCCGTCACCCTGGCACGATGCTCCCCGCGCAAATGCTCCCAGTTAGAGACGCGGTGACGTTGTTGGAGAAACCCGACCTCATCTGTCAATTTGCATAGTTCTCCAAGGGTCCCCCCTCACCCCATCACCCAATGCAGGTGACACTAACGGTGTGAAGACTCGGATTTTCCGTGTGGGAAGCAAACTTCTGAAGTTCCCCAGGAACGAACTGCGCTCCGCGTATCCGTGTGCAGCGGCCGGTTTGTTTACGGCTGCAGTATTGACACGAATGGCTTCTCGGAACCGGGGAGGGGTGGATTCGGGGCACCCGGTCAGGTCGATGGGTGACCAGCCCACAGCCGTCACCCTCTCTAGATACCCAAGAGTTAAGGCTTCTCTGTGCCAAACAATACCCTAGAGAGCAGAATAGACTGATCTCGTCCTCTGTCCAAAACAAGTCACCGTTTTATTCTCTGGTTTCTGGATCTGGAGAAGAATGTGTAAGAAATAACTAACGCAAGTTTGAACCCCTGTGTTTCTCTGTTGCAAAGCTTGTCGCAGATGCCCGCCGGTTCGGTGAAAGATGACAACATCACCATCTTCACCAGGATTCTGGATGGGCTTCTGGACGGCTATGACAACCGACTGCGCCCAGGGCTCGGGGGTGAGTGTGTCCTCGGCGGGCCCTTGGGGAGCGTGACCTCAGCTCAAGCCCGTGTCTTTTGTGGCCCAAACAATGCCCGAGAGGGCCGCCCCGCTGGGAGCTCCAACGGGTGGCTGTCGCCAAGGCTCCTGCACCGTTTCTTACCATTTTCTAGATGCAGGCGGCTGGGGGAAGTGGCCCCTGCAGACTGCCTCCCCCCACATAATCCCAACGTCCCCTCCGGCTCACTGAAGGAGGAGCCGCTTCTTAGGGGTGACGGGCGCCGGGGTTACCGCACGCTGAGAAATAATTCATAATCATCTCCTGCTGATAGCTGCGCACGTCCTTTGCAGAATCTGCCGTTCTATTTTCTAGATGCAGGCGGCTGGGGGAAGTGGCCCCTGCAGACTGCCTCCCCCCACATAATCCCAGCGTCCCCTCCGGCTCACTGAAGGAGGAGCCGCTTCTTAGGGGTGACGGGCGCCGGGGTTACCGCACGCTGAGAAATAATTCATAATCATCTCCTGCTGATAGCTGCGCACGTCCTTTGCAGAATCCGCTGTTCGATGCAATTGTCCTTTACGTCTCTCTATATGACATTTAATTCGTTCACGAGGGCCATCATCACGGCACTCACTTTGCCCCTGTGGAAGCGGATAAAAATAAGTGGATGGCAAAGTGTGCTTTCGGGGCACAGCGGGCACAGCTTCATCTTGTGCTGGGAGCCGGGCGCCGCTTCCCGGCGTGCGCGGTGCCTGCGGGTCTAAGGCAGCCGAGATGCGGCGCCCGTGAACTCGCTCTGGGAGGCGAGATCGAGGCCTCTGGCAGACGCGTTGCTGTGGGACAACGTTTAGTGTTTCTCCATCATTCGCACGTTCAACAGGGAGATCCCCTTGACACGTGCATTGCCCGTTTCTGTGTTTTGAGCAAGAAAAGTCCACAAAGGCCCCTGGACACCCCGCCCCTCCCTCTGGGTTCTGTCCCCACCCCTTTGAACACACCCACAAGAATCACAGGGCGCAGACAGCGGGGGGCTGCCGGCGTCACCCAGCACCCAGCGCACGTCACCCTCCTGAATGGCGGGTCCCTGGGGGCGCCAGAGAGCCAGGGGGGGTCACCCGCCGGGGCTGGCATCTCAGGGGGGACGCGGGCGCTGAAACCACGCAGCGTCATACAAATGCCTGTGCACACGCAAGTGCACGCCGTGCGTGTACACGATGCCCCCGCCCCCGGGACCGGGAGGGAAAAGCCAGCGGCCCCCGCGCCCCATGCGCCCCACACGCCTTCCGGCAGTCCGGGGCGGGCACGGCAGCCTCCCGTGCTCCGACGGGGCCTCCGGTCATCCATTCACGACCACAGGGGCTGGGCGGGTCCTGGCCTGGCCGCTGTCTCCCCCGACATGAGTAGCTGCTTTTACGGCTTCTTGTGTCTTCAGTTATTTTAACTGAGTCTCCCATGACAGAACTTTCCAGCAATTCAAGGTGCAGCCGGCCTTCCGTCCTCCTCCCCAGGCCACTGTCCCCCGGGCAGGTTCGCACCCGCCTTTCTCCAGAGACCGCCTGGGGCCACCGTTCTGATGGCAGATGCGTCCCCCGGCTGCACCCACACCCCAAAGGGTCCAGCTTCTCTCAAAGCCGCTGGGAGCACTGTTCCCGGTTTACTGAGGGGGACGCTGAAGCTGGGTGCGTGGGAAAGCCACCCAAGGCCCCACGGTCAGACTCCCCAGCAGGCGGGACTACAGTGCCAGCCGAGTCCCTTTCTCGATGGCACGGGCGTGTCATTTCATGTCACAGTTGGAGCAGTTTGGCCGCCTTCTGTGTCGGGCAAGCCCTGCACATAACGGCCACCTCCTGGTCCCTGTGCGTGAAACCGGTGAGCGGACAAGGGCGTGGGGCCGGGGCCGGTGACCCGGGCGAGCCCGGGCGAGGCACCGCGTCTGTGTTTCAGAGCGGACCACGCAGGTGAGGACTGACATCTACGTCACCAGCTTCGGCCCGGTGTCCGACACGGAAATGGTAGGTGTGTGGGAGCCCCCAGGAGGGCCGGGGGGCCCGGCCACCGCCGTGGCGTCACCGGCCGCCCCCCTCGCCCTAGGAGTACACCATCGACGTGTTTTTCCGGCAAAGCTGGAAGGACGAGCGGCTCCGGTTCAAGGGCCCCATGCAGCGTCTGCCGCTCAACAACCTGCTGGCCAGCAAGATCTGGACGCCGGACACGTTCTTCCACAACGGCAAGAAGTCCATCGCGCACAACATGACCACGCCCAACAAGCTGCTGCGGCTGGAGGACGACGGGACGCTGCTCTACACCATGCGGTGAGGGCGGCGGGGACGGCGTGGGGGACGAGGGGACACCACGGGGGTGGCATCGCGGGGCATCACATGGAGGGGAGGGGCAGTGCTGGGGACATCATGGGGCCAGGAGGGGCAGTATGGGGACAGCAGAGATGGCGTGGTCACGGAAGAGGGGACATCATGGGAGTTGGGGGGGGAGGAGGACAGTACGGGGCTGCGTTGGGGCATCATGGGGGTGCAGGGGCACAATGCAAGGAGCCACGCAGCACAGAGGGGGGCATCATGGGGGCTCAGGGCCCCGCCCATAAGTGGTGGAGCTTTGGCGGTGGGACAGCGGTGGCCCAGGTTCGGGGGGCACAGCCCCAGCCCCGCCTGGAGGACCCTGCGGGCCAGGCCTCGGAGGATTGCTTGGCATGGGTGTGTGTGCATGTGTGCGTGCGTGTGTGGGTGTGCATGGGTGTGCGTGTGTGCGCGTGGGTGTGCGTATGTGCATGTATGTGCATGGGCATGCATGTGTGTGCACATTTGTGTGTGTATGTGCATGTGTGTGTGTGTGTGAGTATGAGTGTGGGTGTGTGCGCGCGCTTGTGGGTGTGCATATGTGTGTGTGTGTGCATGTGTGCGTGCGTTCCTGCATGTGTGCACACGTGCGAGTATGTGTGCAGGTGTGCGTATGTGCATGCACGCATGTACATGCGTGAGTATATGCGTGTGTGGGTGTGCATGTGGGTGTGTGTGCATATGTGCGTGTGTGCATGCATGCGTGTGTGGATGTGCGTGCGTGAGTGTGTCCGTGTGTATACGAGCGCTTTTTACCCTGCGCCTGCCCCCCGGGGTCCCCGGCTGATACAGGTCATGGCGTTTGTTGTCTGTTTATTTGCTCAGAGTCCCTGGGGCCCAGGGCGTCACCTTCGGGAATGTCTATGCCACAGAAATGCTCCTGAGAAAAACCTAAGCAGAACGCTTCTCCCTCGCAGCCTTTCTGAGCTCTCAAAGCTTGTTTCTCTTGTGCTCTGATAACTTTGCGATGCAGAGGTGACGTTTCAGTGTTTCTAATTTGAAATGATCAGTAGTCACTTTTTAATTCTGAATTATTCATTGCATCTGAGTAAATCAATGAATCGACCCGCAAGAAAGGGTCCTTTATGGCCTTTCGGTTTTTGTGGTTGGCCTACATCAACTTCAGAAAAGATTTTTTTTAATCGAAATATTTTAACAAGC
>NW_006432224.1:397200-415455 GCF_000325575.1 Pteropus alecto | reverse complement strand
CCCGCGCAGTTTGCTCTTCGGGGAAGGCGTGCTTGCACGGTTCTTTACGCCCGTGTAGACGTTCGTCGTAAGTGGGAAGCACGCTGTCGTTTGCGGGGAGGGGACGCGAGCAGCGTTCGGCCGACGCGTGTGAGGCCCACACTCCGCGTGCGGCGGTGACGAGTCCTCGGTCATTTCACTCTCGTCTCTCTGAGCCAGCCATGCTGGTGCGCGTGTGTGTGTGCGTGTGAGTATGTGTGTGTGTGCATGTGCATGCGTACACGTGGGCGCATCTGTGCGTGTGTGTGCATGCATGTGTGTGTATGTGTGCATGCATGTGTGTGTGCATGTCTGTGCATGTGTGCGCTCATGTGTACGTGCACGTGTGTGCGTGTATGTCTGTGTGTGCGCACGCATGTGTGTGCATGCATGTGCGTGTGCGTGTCTGTGTGTGTGCATGTGTGTGCGTGTGCATGGGTGTGTGGGTGTGTGCGTGTGCATGCATGGGTGCGTGCATGTCTCTGTGTGTGCACTCATGTGTGCATGCATGTGTGTGTGCGCGTGTGTGCGTGTCTGCGTGTGTGTGCGTGTGCATGTGCGTGTGCGTGTGTGTGTGATTCCGTCTCAGCCCTCCATCTGCAGATCTGGGGACTCAGCTCCGTTCCCAGCTGCTGGCACAGGCGTCCTTTCCTCGGCTGGCCACAGGGGGGCAGCGCAGGCTCATTGTGTGTGGTGCCCGCCTGGTGACCCCCAGTTAGGCCTGAGCCGAGAGCACTGGGCAAGTGGGCCGTGTGTGGTCACACACACAGCGCCTGTTTAGACATCCTGCCCGTTCGGTGTCCCGCCCAGCGGGACGAGGGCCAGCGGCAGGTGTCCCCATGGGTGCGGGGCGTGGCGGTTCCCTTCTCCTGTTGTCACAACATCTGCAAAGTGGGAAGCTCCACCCGGAAGTCACGGTGTCGCTAGAGCGACGGCTGGAGCTTCACAGCTTGTGCACCTGCTGGTTCATCCTGGACGGCGAGATGCCGGCATTGCTGCCGGGGACGCCGCTGGGGGCAGCTGGTGCCCTCACCCCCCATGGGCGGCCCTGTGGCTCCGCTCAGCGCCTGGCGCCACCCCACCGGACTCGTAAAGCCAGGGATATGCCAGAACCCCCAAATTCCCCCGGAATGCCCCCCTAGGGAGATACTTAGGAATGTGGGATCAGCTTTGTGCACAGAGGTTTCTATTACGATTTTACTGATGACACTGAGCAGTGGAAGAAACATACAAACTCTGTGCATTTTCACATTGAACCATTTTTCAATTTATCAGACTCGGAACATAATTAAAAAGATGAAACACGAAAGCGTAGCACAAACTAGGGATCAGGTGATGCAGCTTTAACCTGGGACAAGCGTCTAGAAACATCTGAGAAAGTACCGTCACCCGCTTTTGAAAAGCAGCTCTGTAGAGATGGTTATACACGGATAGGATCTATTTATGTGACATTCCACTCCGCTCCCGAAGCCATCGAAGGCAGCATGCGAAGGCCCAGCTCAGAAGGACAGCGATGGGACTCTTTACACAGGTGGCTCCAGAGAAATCTCTGGAACAAGGCCGTGGGGACCTCTGCTCGCCAGGCGTGTGGCTGAGGCCCTGGGCGCTCGCTCGGAGGCGGTGCACAGTTTCAGGTCCCTTCTTTATAGGATCTCAGTGAAACGACCAGCTTCTCAGCAAAAGCAGAAAGAGGGACGGCCGCGCCTCGTTGGGACACAGTTCTGTTTTGCGGGGAGGGGACGCGAACAGCGTTCGGCCGACGCGTGTCAGGCCCACACTCCGCGTGCGGCGGTGATGAGTCCTCGGTCGTTTCACTCACACGTCTCAGAGTCCGCTTTGCTGGCATGTGCACGAGTGTGTGTGTGTGTGTGCATGTGCATGCGTGCGTGTGCGTGTCCGTGTGTGTGTATGCATGTGCGCGTGCGCATGTGCGTGTGTGCGTGTGTGTGTGTGCATGTGCATGCGTGCGTGTGTGTGTCCGTGTGTGTATGCATGTGCGCGTGCGCGTGTGCATGTGCGTGTGTGCATGTGCGTGTGTGTGCGTGAGTGTGCGTGATTCCCTCTCAGCCCTCCAGCTGCAGGCCTGGGGACTCCACTCCCTCGGCAGCTGCTGGCACAGGCGTCTTTCCCTTGGCTGGCCACAGGGGGGCAGCGCAGGCTCATTGTGCGTGGCACCCGCGTGGTGACCCCGAGTTGGGCCTGAGCCGAGAGCACTGGGCAAGTGAGCCGTGTGTGGTTGTGTGCGTTACACATGTGCGGTCGGCGGGCGATCTGCTTGAGACACATCACACATACGTAGCGAGGGGGTCTTTCTAGGGCCCGGTGTGCGTAAGCGTGTTCCCGTGCAGAAGCTGCTACGTGTGTTTCTACATCGCATCTTTGTCGGTATCTGTATCAAGTCTTTATCTGCATCTATGTTTACATCATATCTGTGTCACACCTGTATCTGCATCTATATCTACACGTATGTCATGTCTCTATCTGCATATCAACATCATATCTGTCTGTATCTGTATCTATAATTATCTCTAAGTATTTGTCACACCAGGATCTGGTTAAAAAACGACACCAACAGATATAATTGGCTAAACCTAATCATTTTTTCACATACCAGTCATTTGAGTGACAGGACTCAAAACATGATTTAAAACATTTGTGAAACAGGAAAATCACCAGGCACGAAATTGCGGTGATGGTAGCGGCAGATCCGTGAGAATCACGTCAGTGATTCGGCGTGCACCCTTACGTGCGTTCGCGGGTGGGCACACGGGCGCGCTGCACACGCGTGTGGGGGGCAGTCTCATCCTCCGACGGCTGCTTCGTAAGGAGCTTTATCATTCAAACCACACGGAAAACCCTTTTCCCCGCCATCCGACCTCGCTGAACTCGACGACCCCTCGTGTTCCACCGGGTGGCTGTGCTGTCATTACGGAGCCTCTCACGGAAGGGATGTCACAGCCATCCCTTTTCCTCCGTGACAGACAAGGTTGTCATGGGAGCACGTAAATACGTCCTTAGGGTAAATTCCAGGAGTTGGCCCGGAGAGGAGGCTTCGGCAGGGTCGTCCTCCTGGAAAGCTCTGTGGCCATCCCACCCCCACTGCCGCGGGGCTGGGGACGGTGTCTGGTCCTCCCTCCCCGACACCTGATGCACGAGAACGGAAGTGACGCCTCAGCCTGTTCTGCTGCGTGACCCGCGATCAGCAGTGGATCTGTCGGCTGAAAACGTGCTGATGACATTGGGTTTCTTCCTCCCCCCTGGACCGTGAGTCTCCCAAGAGCACATGTCCCTGGCTCGAACGAACGGCCTTAGTTCTGATGTGGGACGTGGAACCGGCTCACAGGTGGCAGGTGGCCCCGTCCCTGCCTCCCCCTCCTTCCCCGCACACCCACGGCCCTCACTGGAAACCCCGCACTCACTGGAAACCCACACTCTCCAAGACGTCTTCCTGAAGGCTCCTGCTCCCTGTCCCCTGCTGTCACCGGGCTCAGCGCCGGGTCCCCTTTGCTCCGCAGCGCCCCCGAGTGAGTGATCCCGGCTTCGGCGCTCACCGCCGTGCATTCGATTGATCTCCTGGGTGAAATGCGCATCTGCGGATCTGCGGAGATGGACTGTGAGCCTTGCTCAGACGGTGTCACCGCCACGCCAGGCTCCTGGGCGGGTGGCCTGGAGGACCTAACTGCCCCTCTGTGGTGGAATGAACACTCGTGGGACGAAGGAGACAGCCTTTTCTGGCTCCAGGCCACCTCCTTCCTCAGGCCCCAGCTGGAGGGACTTCACGAACGTTCTTAAAACTCAGGTTTCTGTGCTGATCTGCCCATTGTTTTCAAAATCGCCACAGCCTTTTTTCTGGGCCAGGTGCTTTAGAAATACAGAAACTCGCCCAACCCTGGCCACACCAAGGCGTGAGCACCACCGTCATCCCCGTCGATGCCCGGGGCCACCGAAGCAGGTGAGGATGAACGTGGAGTCACACGTCCACACAGCCGAACGCCACGCACGCCTGTCTACGCCCGTTCCATTTTTCTAATCGGTGGGGAGTGGCCGCAGCGTCGGGCACAGATATAGGACGGTGTGTCATCACAGACAGTTCGGCTGGAATTCCGGCCCAGCCCGAGAGAAGCAGACACATGTCCTAGGGTCGTATTTCCACTGGTCATGGCTGTCCACGTGGCACAGGGCCCAGCAGTAGCCAGCTGCTTCCTGCTGTGACATGTGAAGAAGGGGTGACGGACACAGGAGTCCTCTGACGTCAACAAAATCTTAAAATAGTTTGGTATTTTGCAAAATGACTATACTGTGGCATCAGCTCATACCTCCGTCGCGTCGTAATTACCACTTCCTTCTCGTGGTGAGACCGTTTCAGATTGAACGTCTGGAAGGTCTTAGATGCTTTCAAGTACATCGTATAGTATTATTAACCATAACCGCTGTGCCGTACTTAGAGCCCCGGACCTCATTCGTCTGAGTAATTTCTCCCCATTTCCTCTACGCCCCACCCCCGTCCCTGGTGCTCTGTTTCCTTTTTAATAATTTTTATTTTTCAATTAGAGTCGACATATAATACATTAGTTTCAGGTGACATAGCGATGAGACGTATGACTTGTGAAGCGATCACGCTGATAAATCTGGCACCCATCGGACACCACACAGGAATCGCGGTGCCAGTGGCCGCTTTCCCTGGGCTGCGCCTCACGTCCTGGGGACAGTTTCATAACTATTGGTTCTCACTTCTCTATCTCTTGTTCACTCACCCTTCCGACGCCCCTCCCACCTGGCAACCATCGAAATGTTCTCTGTGGCTATTAGTTTTTTTCTGTTTTATTTTTCATTGATTTCGTTTCTTAGATTACACCTATAAGTGAGATCATGTGGTACTTGTCTTTGTCTGACTTATTTCACTCAGCGTAATACCTTCTAGGTCCATCCACGTTGGTGCAGATGGCAAGATTTCATTCTTTTTTATGGCTGAGTAATATTCCAGTGTATATATGTACCGCTTCCAGGTGTGTCCCCTGGGTGGGCTGCGCGTGCCCTCCTGTTGTAGTTGAGTCTTGGTTGCTGTTGGCACGTCAGTGGGAGGGACTGACCCTCGAGCCGATGGTCGTGAGGACTGGCCGTGACCGTGAGCTGCTGTGCAGGGCGGATCCTGCGGAGCAGATTTGCTATAGCTGCGCTCTGGTGCCTGCCCAGTCTGCCTTTTGGGGGTGTCGTTTGTGGAGGTGGTTGGGTGGGGCTCTGGTGCGGTCTGAAGCTGGCTGCCAGCTATGTGGTTCTGGAGGCTTTGTAGGGCCAAGGTCAGCTGCTGCCTGTGCCCTGCCTAGGGCCACCTAGTCTGAGCTACAGAGTGATCTGCACATGGTTGCCACTTGTGCTGGGCTTGGAGGCACCTGGGAGAGGCTGAGCCGCGAACCGAGGCCTCTGCCGCTAGTGCCGGGCTGGGGGCTGCTCAGCAAGAGGTGCGGGGCCCGCGGAGGCCAGATGCTGCTTGTTTGGGGTTTGTGGGCCTTTCGGAGATTTTAGGAAAGTCCGCAGCATGAGCCAAGACACACCATTTCCATGGAAAAGCCACTGGAGGCGGCTTGGGGGCCCACACATGGGAGGGGCGGGGCCTCGGAGTCATGTGGGCGGGGCGAGCGCATCGGCCAGGCTGAGGGACACTCAATTTGGTGCGGGACACTCAATATGGTGCCGGCCGCCATGCAGGCTGAGTGGGAGGAGGGCCCAACGGAGGGACAGTGGCCTCTGCCAGCACTTCTGTCCTGGAGAAGCCGCCCCTCCAGCCCTCGCCCTGAAGCAGACATCTCGGTCCCTCCTCGAGTGTCCCTGACGCCTGTTGAGCTGCGTCCCCAGCGCTGGAATCGGAGCGAGAGCGTCCGTCAGCGCTGAGTCCACGTGGGCCCTCGCAGAGGGCGCCCAGCACTCCGGCTGCCGTCTGTATCACTCGGCCACCATCCCTGCTGATTTTCACGGCAGAGGTTGTGGGAACGCCTGTCCCCGACACTGGCACCCTGGGCTAGGAGCCTGGTGTGGGGCCGGGACCCCTCGCTCCTCCGGGGGGACCTCTGCAGACTTCCCTCCTGATGCTCAGCCACCTCACGTGGGTGTGAGAGCAGCTCGTTCTGTGTCTCCGCCCTCCTGCCAGTCTCGAGGTGGCCTCTTCCGCGTGTCCCCAGTTGTAGGATTCTGTTCCATAGATCTCGGGTGGTTCTCAGTGACGGTTCTGTGGTTTAGCTATGGTGCTGAGGTGGTCGTGGGGGGAGGCGGCACCATGGTCACCAGCTCCGCCATCTTCTACTCTTTATGTGTATCAGTTCAGCTTTTTAAGATTCCACATGTAAGTGCTATCACATGGCATTTGTCTTTCTCTGTTTGACTTATGTTATGTAGCATAATGCCTTCCAGTCTCATCCATCCTGTCACAAATGGGAAGCTCTCTTTCTTGTGGCTGAGTAACAGTCTGGCGTATGTATGTACCATGTCTTCCCTATCCATCCACCCACTGGTGGCCACTTAGTGTGTTTTTGTATGTTGTGAATAACGGCGCACTGAACATGGTGAGTGCAGACAGCTCTTTGAGATATTGACTTTGGTTTTGTCGGATAACGACCCAAACGTGGAATTGCCGGGTCGTTAGCTCTATTTGTAATTTTTCGAGGTGCCCTCCACACTGCTTTCCACAGCATACGAGGCTCCCTTTTGTCCACATCCTCACCGACACTTGTCTGCTGATTACTGATGACGGCCGTTCTGACAGGTGTGGGATGACATCCCACTGTGCTTTCGATTTGCATTTCCCTGATGATTAGTGACATTGAGCACCTTGTCAGGTACCTGTTGACCATTTTATCTTCTTTGGAAAAATGTCTTTTCAGTTTCTCTGCCCGTTTTTTAAATTGGATCATTTCTTTTTTGCTCCTGAGTTGCATGAGTTCTTTATAGGTTTTGGAAAATAACCCCTTATCGGATATATGATTTGCAAATATTTTTCTCTCATTCCGCTGCTTACCTTTTAGTTTTAATAATTGTTTCTTTTGATGTGCACAAGCACTTTACTTTGATGTAGTCCCATTTATTAATTTTTCTCTTATTGCAAATCTAAATAAAAATGTTGCCAAGATCAAAGTCAAGGAGCTTTTCCCCTTTGTTTTTTCTAGAGTTTAATGGTCAGGCCTATGTTTGAGTCTTTGATCTATTTTGAGTTAATTTTTGCGAGCAGTACAAGATAGAGAGCCAATTTCATTCTTATCATGCGATTTTACAGTTTTCCCAACATTGTTTATTGGAGAGACTGTCTTTTTCCTAATCAGTATTCTTGGTTCCTCTGTCAAATATTAATTGACTGTATTGAGTCAGTACCATGCTGCTTTGATTACTGTAGCGTCGTGGTGTATTTGCTATCTGGAAATGCGATGCCTCCAGCTTTGTTCTTTTTTTATCGTGATTTCTTTGGCTCTTTCGGGGTCTTTTGTGGTTCCAAACAAAGTATAGGATTGTTTTGGTTTTGGTGCTATTGTAAATGATATCGTTTTCTTTCTTTTTCGGATATTTTGGTTTTAGTGCATAAAAATGCAACTGATTTCCGTATGCTTTGTATCCTGCAGCTTTACTGAATTTGCTGATTAGTTCTAACAGGTGCTGGTGGCGTCTTTAGGATATTCTATATATAAGATCATATCATCTGAAAAGAAAGACGATTTTATTTCTTTCTGCCTGATGTGGATGCCTTTTCTCCCTTGCCTGATTGCTCTGGCTATGACATCCAGTACTTATCTTATTCCTCACCTTACAGCAAAAGCCTTCAACCTCTCACTATTGATTATGATGTTAGCGCTGGTATTTTCATATATCGTCATTATTATGTTGAAATATGTTCCTTTTATATCCAATTTAAGTGTTTTTATCTTAAAAGGATTTTTTTTTTCACGAAAGGGTGTTATTTTTATCATGAAAGAATGAATGCATTTTCTGCATCTATATGACCATGTGATTTTTACCTTTTATTCTACTTATGTAGTGTATCATATTTATTGATTTGTGATGATGAATTATACTGTCATCCTGGACTAAATCCCACTTGATCGCGGTGCACGATTCTTTTAATATGCTGTTGAATTTGGTTTTCTAATATTGTTATAAACTCTCATATCTAAATTTAACAGGGATATTGGTCTGTAGTTTATTTTCTTAGAGTATTCTTATCTGTTGCTGGCCTCATATAATGGGTTCGAGAGTTCTGTCTCTTCAGTTTTTTGCAAGAGTTTCAGAATTAGTGTTACTTCTTTTAATGCGTGGTACATTTTACTGGTGAAACCTAGACTTTTCTCTGTTGGGAGTTTTATTGTTACTACTAAATTTATTAGGGTCACATGGCTAATGACATTATATAAATTTCAGGTGTACGAAATTATAGTGCGACATCTGGATCCTCGATCATGTGCTCGCTGCCCCAAGTCTAGTCCCATCTGTCACCCTATATTTGACCCTCTTTATCCTGTTCATTACCCACCCGCTCCCTTCCCCCCTGTAACCACCATCTGTTGTCTGTGTCTGTGAGTTTGTTTTTTGAATTGGGAGGTTTTCGATTACCAGTTCCATCTCCTTACTCATTCTTCGTCTGTTCAGATTTTCTGTTTCTTCCTGATCCAGTCTTCGTAGCTTGTGTGTTTCATGGAATCTGTGCATTTCTTCTAGGTCATCCAATTTGTTGGCAGATGGTAGTCGTCTCTAATGATCCAGTATCTTTTGTCATAAAGTCTCCTCTTTCATTTCTGATTTTACTTATTTGAGGATTCTCTCTCTCTCTCTCTCTCTCTCTCTCTCTTCTCTCTCTCTCTCTCTCTCTCTCTCTTTACTCTAGCGAAATGTTTGCCATTTTTTAAATCTTTTCCAAAAAACAGCTTAGTTTCATTAATCTCATCTATTGTTTTCCTGGTCTCTCTTTTTAAATGTCCTTTTCTGCTCTTCTGCTAATGGTGGGTTTAGTTCGTTCCTCTTTTTATAATTCCCCGAACTGTAACATTAGGGTGCTTCTTCGAGATTCTTCTTTCTTTACTCTGGGTGTCGATCTATAAACCTTCCTCTTACGGCTGCTCTCGCAGCGTCTCAAACTTTTTTCAAATGTCCTACTTGCATTTTTGCTTGTTTCAATACATTTTCGATTTCCCTTTTGATTATTTCCGTGACCCATTTGTCGTTCAAGAGTGTGTTGTGTCATTTCTACACATTTGTGAATTTTCCAGCTCTCTCTTTTTTTATCGATCGATAGCTTCATGCCGTGGTGGTCAGAAAAGACGCCATGATTTCAATCTTAAGTTTGCTAAGACTTTCGCGTCTTGTATGATCTATTCTGGAGAATGTACGTGTGCACTTGAGAAAAAAGTGCATTCCACTACGCTAGGGTGGGATGTTTTGTGTACATCCGTTAGGGCTATTTGTGCGGTTATAGTCCAAGCTTCTCTTATTCGTTTTCTGTCTGGATGATCTATACGTTGTTGAAAGTGGGGCATAGAAGTCCCCCGTTCTTACTGTATTATCTAGGTCTCCCTTAGATCTGCTAGTATTTCCTTGATATATTTAAGTGATCTGATATTGGATGCATAAATATTTAGGATTGTTATAGCTTTTCGATAAATTGATTCTTTTATTATTATGTGGTAATGACCTTTGTCTCCTGGTTTAAAGTCCCGTTTCGTCTGATATGGGTCTAGCCGCCCTCATCTCTTGGTCTCCATTTGCTTGGAATGTGTTTTTCTGTCTTTTCTTTCTGACCCTTTGTCCTTAAAGTTAGCACACGTCCCGTACGGGCCGCACACAACCGGGTCTTGTTTTTCTGTCCATCACTCACTGCGTCTCTGGAGTGGATGCTCAACCCATTTACATTTACATCGAGTAATTACGATAGGGAAGGAATCATTCCTGTGGTGGCGGCCGGAGCCGGCGGTGTGCAGGTGCCTGTGCGGGGCGCACACGAAGCAGTTGAGGCCAGGACGAGCGGCCAGGGCAGGGGCCGACTGCGGCCTCGCCGGCAGCTGCAGGGACCCTGGATGTCTGCGCGCCGGTGGATCATGACACGGTGCCGGCAGTGGAGACGACGGTGGGGCCGGGCTGGGGCACAGCTGCAGCCGCGGGTCCGAGGCTTGCACCTGTGCCGCACAGAGGCCTGGGCCGGCTGCTGCTGTGGGCTCTGGGCCCTGGCGGGGCACGGGGACAGAGAGGGACTCGGGAAACTGGTGTCAGTGAAATACTCGTGGGCCCGAAGCCGGACGCGTCTGCGGGATTTCCGTGGAGGGCGCGCTGGCCTCCGGTTCCTTCGGCGGCAGTAGCTGCTGGTTTTGTCCACACAGCAGGTCACCGTGGACCCCTGTCGCTCGTGGCGCGTGGCTGCGGGTCCCTGCGTCCCTTCCGTGCTCCCGGCCGTCGCTGTGTGACTCGGGGTGGCTGTGACCGAAGCTCTTACTTTCCTGGGGAGGGGAGCTGTTTCCAGCGGGCGCTCCCTCCCGGCTCCGAGCGGTGCCACCACGGGCGGGGGACGCGCAGGTGTCCCCCTTCCGTCCCTGCGCGTGATGCGCAGGCTTTCCTTCTGCTGCGTGGCTGAAGTTTCTTAAGCGGACCCTGGAGCTGTCTCAGTATCGCTCTTCGTCGGGGACAGAGGCTGGGGTCTCCTACCCTGTGATGATGTCTCTCCCCTACAATCTCTTAATAATGGTGATTTAAAAAAAACAAATTCTAAAAGTACGAGCGATGCGATAGACTATAAACGTGGGACTAGACATCCAAAAATAAAATAATCGACGCTGCTAATCTCATTGTTATTATCGAACTTACTTTTTTCCCAATCGAATCGAATTTTTTTCCCACAATGCCTCTGGCGATATTAGTAAGGTCGATAAACGCTGTTAAGTATAAACGTAGAAGATGCCGTTTCCCGCTGGCGTCAGATGCGGAGGAGGAAAGGGACGTGGCAGAGAATCATGAGACGTTGTTCGGGCTGGGGGAGGGGCCAGGAGAGGCTTCCCCGGGTCACCTGTCACCGCGATTCTTCTGAACCCTTGTCCTCCTGAAGGCGGGACAAGCAATGTGCCCGGGACACCAACCTTGTCGTGACACAGGCCGGTGTGCGTCCCCTCTGCCCGAGGCGTCATCTCTCAGCGTCTCGGGCCCCCTCTGCCACATCCGACGGTCCCCGTGGCCTGCTCCTCGAGTCAGCAGAGCCCCGGTGAGATGACGCAGGCACAGCTCCTGGGCCCACACCGCGTGGGTGGCGCCTCGGCCTCAGGGGTGCTCTGTGCGCACCCCCGTGACAACACGCCGCCTCGCAGCCTCACCCCGGGCCCCCCCACGGCCCTGCCCACCAGGAACGTGTCATACCCTCTCGTTAGGAAGGATGCTGACACCTGTCACGTGTACCCCCGGAGGTGGCAGGTGCTGTCCCACAAGGAGGCTGGACGTGTATTTTGCCACATTTCGTAGACGACCGAACTGAGACTTGTTTGTTTTTTTTTTAATCTCTGTTGTGATTTATTATTTGTAATTTAAAAGTATATTGTTTGATCTGCACACGGTGCGAAATCTTCCACGTTCCTTCCGTCACCGATTTCCGGTTTCATTCCGTCGCCGTCAAAGGAGATGCTTTGGCAGATCTCGGTGTTTTTAAGTTGACTGAGTCTTGTTTTGTGACTGAGCAGAGAATCTGCCCCGGACAGCCTTCCACGCGCCCATAGAGGGGCTCAGTGCGGTTTAAACGTCCGGTTTTCTTGTCACGATTTGGTCTAGTTTTATTAACCGTTATTGAAAGTGAGACATGAATGTCTCCGCCTAGAGCCGGAGCACTGTCTGGTTTGCTCTGAGTTCCGTCGGTTTTTGACCCCGTATGTTTTCGAGGTTCCGCTCTGAGGTTCACGTATCATTTCCATATATTCTTAATAGGCGGAGCCTTTTGTCACTTTTCTGTTTGGATGGAGTGACTTTTCTCACCCTTCAAATGTCAACCCGTTTCTTTTTCCGAAACTAAAACGAGGCCCTCGCAGGCAGTGTATAGTCAGTTCGTGTCTCTTTGTCGATTCTGCCTCGTAAGTGAAGCGTTTTTTTCCATTTGTAGTTGACGAAATAATTGACGAGGAAGGACGTGGCCTTTTTGCTATTTGCTTTCTTTTTTTGTGAGTATTTAAAAAGAACCTGGGAAGTTATGGGCCGCCCTACATCCTTGCGAGTCTCTGTGTGGCCGCGCTGACCGGGCAGCTCGGGACGTGACCGTGTGGGGACAGCGTCTCCGAGGAGGTGGCTCCACTCGCCTTCTGTGTGTCTCGTGTCCCTCAGTCTTTCCGTCTTTGCCTCCTCTGCGTCTGACTTGTTTCTAGTTCCATTTCAATGCCCATCTTATTCCTTCTGCATGTTTTTCAGTCATTTTCTTAATGGTTCCTCTGGGGACTGAAACGAACATCTAAATTTACGACAGTCTAGTTCGAGTTGATACCAATTTAGCATCGACAGTGTATAAAATCTTTGTTTCTGCACATACGTGTTCCTCTTACGCCGTAATCGTCACAAAGGCTCACGGGACGAAAAAACTGTCGTGACCGAGGCAGGCGCGTGCCTTAACCTCGGGGGCTTCGTTTCCATCTGGAAAGTGAGGTTTCGGGTCGGTGGCCGGCGGCTGTCATGCGCTGTCACAGTCCATGTTCCGTGGAGCGCTTTGGTCTCGGTCCTGTGGGAAGGGGCTGGTTGTCCCTCGGGCACCCTGCGAATGGACGGCCCCTCATCTAGAGATATTTTTTGAGTATTCTAAACGCATGGGCCATTTTGGAAACGTTTTTAAAGCGACCGGAAATGTAAACGTCGCTCTCCTCCTGGGGTTTGTGTAGATCACGGTTCCATCCTTAGAGAAGAGACAGTGTTACAGGTGGGTGTTTTCAGTGTTTCAAATCCTAATTCTACGGGGTCTGTTAAAACGGGGACAACGTGCGAAGCTCTGATCGTAGCATTTATGGAGATGGTAATTGTAGAATCGCTGTATTTTTTATGTTTTTACCGCGATCACTTTTTCTTTAAATGAGCCTTTAGATCCAGCTAACTCCGGTCCCCCGCTCTGCACACTCCCTGGCCACCTGCTGACAGTGGACGCCTCGCGGGGCGTCCCCGGCCAGGGCGGTGGTTCCAGAGGGAGCCGCCCTCAGGCCAGATGGCCGGAATAAAGCAGACGCCACGCGCTCTGCTCCGTAAGAGCTGAGACCACCAGGTCGGGAAGGGCGGCTTCCGGTCCCTGTGTGGACACACGCCGGTGGCCACGCAGGGAAGGAAAGGAGGAGCCAGGGCCACCCGAAGCCCCGCTGCCCCCCTCACTGCTCCCACTGACCGAGCCAGGGTCCCCCAAACACCGACCTCCACCCTCTGCCAGCAGAGACCCTGTCCCCGTCGGAGCATCCTCCCCGAGCCCTGCACGTCCGCGTGGCCACGGCTTGTGTGCACGTCCGTGCGCTGTCCCCGGCCTCACTGCCCTGTATGCTTCCTCGCTCCCCCCGGAAACCGCTTCCTGGGGAACCCTAGGCTTGGCCGAGCTCACAGCGGTGTTTCCTCTGGGACAGACTTGTCCACTTAAGCCCTCGGTCCCGTTATCGGCTCCCCAGAGCATCCCTCCAGTTTGCTGACGGCCAGACAAAGTAATACTGCTTTCCCGCGCGTCGAGTGAATGCCCGCCTCGCAGGCTCATTCCCTCAGTTCTAAAAAGGAAATATTCCCGTTCCTTACCCATTTTGTAGTCTGCGATGATAGTTTTTGTATATCGTTTATGCCTGCAAAGGTATACCGAAAACTATGTATCATGTGGAATAATTTAAAAGCCCATAGCTAATCGCTTGGATGCGCACACGCGTGCGCCTAGGTGCTCACCTGTAAGGCGCACGCACCTGCACGCTGAACCGAATGTTCCACCTCTGGAGTCCTGGTCCCGCAGAGACCGGAACGTGGGAAACGCCCCTGCTCTAATGCAGGGCATCCAGAAGGCGGAGTCTTACATGCCACAGACAAAAAGAAGACGTGTCGACGGGTAGAAAAATCTGGACGAAAAGAAATCCAAGCACGTAGACAAGATCCGCACTCCACGGGACAGGAAGGGACAAACGCTGCTGACGTCACCGCGAATTCCCTGTCCAAATACAGAATCGTGTCCATGCCCCGGGCGAGAGGGGCAAGGCCACCGGCTCTAGTCACGGCCACGACTTGATAACGGGCTCTCGTCCTCGTCCCGGGCCCTTCGTGGCGGTGACCCTCTCCCCTGTGAGAGCCACAGCCTCCTCGTGCCGTTGCGATGAGACGCGTTCGTGCAGCTTAAAGCACGGAGGACGGACGTGGCGGCCGTCACCGCCATCGCCGTTTCGGTCGTTGGGGACGGCGGTGAGGGACGGTGGCATTAGCGTTTGCAGGACCAGACTTGGATTAAAAGCGATAACCAGGCTGTGCCAGAAGATTGCCATCGAAACACAGCTCTGCTCCTTCGCAGGTTTATGACAGGGCGACGGCAGCCAGCTTCTGCTCACAGTTGGGACTAACATTCCTTCCGTATTTAGGTCTGTTCGAGCTGAGAAAGTCTTTTAGAAAATACATATATTTCCAGCCCTGTCAGGAGGCAGGATTTTCTATTCCTCTGGCTAAGGGATGGGAAGCGGAGTCAATTCTCCCCGATGGCGTCTCAAATCGCTTTGCAGGTGGCGCTGTGTGCGCAGACAGGCCCAGGGTGCAGAGGGGGTTTTGTCAAAGCCTCGTTTCTAAGTGACACTCAGCGTATGCCACTGGGTGGGACGGTCTGGGCAATTCCGTGGAAGACGGCGACGAAAATAATAAGTGAGAGACTTCGGGTGGCGTTGTGGGATGTCGCGGCTGCCCGCCCAGCGGGTCCCCGGGGTTCGCGCGTCGCTTAACGGTCTTCGTCTCTCCCTTCCAGCCTGACCATCTCCGCGGAGTGCCCCATGCAGCTGGAGGACTTCCCCATGGACGCCCACGCCTGCCCCCTGAAATTCGGCAGCTGTAAGTCACTTCCGCCAGTCCGAGCCCCACTGCGGCGTCGTGTCCACCGTCGCGCAGAGGCGTCTGGGCCCCGCGTGGGCTGCGGTCTGCTCGAGGAGGCTGGGGAGTGACGTGGGGCGCACGCGCCTGCATCCGTGCCGGCCGGTCCCCCGGCCGGGTCCCCGGGAGCCTGCGAGCAGAGGCACCCGCCCCCGAGCCGGAGCTCCTGGGCATGTGTCCCCCCGACGTTCGCCTGGCACTTACTCCCTATTTTCACCTCTCACATTGCAAGTCACCTCCTGCAGGGGACCAGCCCTCCGCACCCGGTTTCCGGGACCCGGTCGATCGCTTTTCTCCCCTCGTAGTCACTGCCGTGTTAATGCGCGTCTTCCAGAACGTTCCGTAAGAACGGCAGCGTTGTCACGCTCGCTCGCCGCGTGCCCATGGTTTCCCTGATCCGTGCCATCAATTGTCTGTCCCTCAGTCGGTACCTCTTGGTCACACTTTCCGGAGCGACACGATGATTAAAGCTGGGAAAGCGGATCCCTCCCTGGGGGTCTTTTCCGGATCGTTTCAACGTGCCTCGTTCATTTGCTTCCCGCGTACGTTAGGGGCGTCGTGTCTACACCTATGTGCACGTCGCTGGGCTTTTCACAGGATCGGGCTGACCCTGTGTCCGGACTCGGCGGGAGCCTGGCAGCCCACTCTCCTCCGGCCCCGGCCCCGGCCCCGGCCCCGGCCCCGGCGCGGGTCAGCCTGTTCCTCCGCGGGACTTGCCGCCGCTGTCGCCTTAAGGTCACTGGCTCCTCTGTGACGTCCAACCTGCCGTTGACCTCGCACGGTCATTTATCGCGTGTCTTATCTTTGCCAGTTTTAGAAATTCTACTTGGTTCTTTCGGTTTCAATGTCTCAGCTAAGATTTACTCTTAGTTTTATTTTTTTACAACTTTTTGATTACAAATCAATATATTTTTTCCTTTACGCCCTTTCTCAAGGCCACAATAGCTGCTCTGAAACCCTCGCAGGCGGAAACCAGGGCCTGACTCCTTTTGGGGTCATTTTGTATCGATCCTGTTTTCCGTTGGGCATGGGACATTTTTTCCTGTTTCTTTTACATTTAATAACTTTGAATTCTTTCCTGGCTATTTCTGTTTTACGTTGCTGAGACCGTGGCTTCCGTTAAATTAGGGCGTTATTTATTTATTTTATTTTACTTATTATTATTATTTACGCCTACAGCACCCGGTCTTCCTAGGTGGTCTCCCATCCAAGTACTAACCAGGCCCGACCCTGCTTAGCTTCCGAGATCCGAGGGGATCGGGCGTGTTCAGGGCGGCGTGGCCGGAGACCATGGGCCGTGGCTCCACTGGGGCGCGAACCCAGGACCTTCTGCGTGGGAAGCAGGCGTGCTGACCGCTACCCTGTGGAACCACGTAGTGGTTTTTATTTATTTATTTGCTTGTTTGTTTGTTTGTTTGTTTGTTTAGCCAGTTAACTTGACTGAGGAGAAACCTGGAGCTCTGTCCCTCCGCGGTGGGCAGGCGCCGGAACGGCAGGCGGCTCCCTAACCCGCGTCGGGCTGGTGGGGCCGATCGCCCCACGTGCGCGATTCAGGGCGAGTTAGACACGGGGCACAGTTGACGCACGTCCGGCCCCGTCGGACTCGAGGCCCCTTCTCTGCGGCATTTCCGCCCCAGGGGGTGACACCTCCTTTCCCGGCTGAGTGACCTTGAGCTCCGGGTGCTTTGTTTAGGTTCTTCGAGCCCGTGAGGTGGCGGGGCCTGTCTGAGCGTTGGCCACCTCACAGCTCTGAGTCAGCTTTGGAAGGGACGGTCCCTTTCTTCCGGCCCCCCCAAGTCTCTGCCTGCATTGGCTCATGCCCCAGTGCATTCTGGGAGCTATTTTTCAGGCGGTGTCCAGAGTTCACGGTGGTCACCCGGTGACGGCCACCCACCCACGGCCCACAAGGGTCTCCTCTGGACTCTGAGGGCTTCCTTTTGTGTCACATCTATCGTTCCAAAGAGACGTTTGGAATTATGAGAAATACATTCGGGGAAGATGGTACAATGAAAAAGCGACTCTGGCCAGTGGGACTTAAGCCACTCGCTGCCGTGGACCGGCTGTGCTGGTCGGCACTTCGGGCCAAAACCTTCAGAAGCCCCCCGAGGTGTCTCATTTGGGGATCGTGGGTTCAGGTCCCTGAGGGAAAATGAATCGTTCTTGTCCCCAAGAAGAAAATGAGCCGTAGAACTGAAAACTGCGCCTCGCTTCGTGCATGGAGATTGTGCTGTTGATTTGACCGAAGACGAAACACTGACGGCGAGCTCGCCACTGTTCTCACGGTCGGTTGAACAAGTTCAGGTCAAGGTCATTCAGATTCGATGGCAGCGGCCGCAGGGCAGGCAGCGGAAAAGAAAATGTGTGACCCTCAGTCCTCCACCGAGCTGTCTCCCGTGCAACAGCCCGGCAACTGTAGTTCAAACGGTTACCGCATTCAAAGCTAAAATGCACATCTGATGGGGTCTCGTCACCCAGACAGTCAATCGAACCAGAACAGGTCAATCAGTGCGTGTGTGTGCGTGCGTGTGTGTGCGCATGTGCGTGTGTGCGTGTGGGTGTGTGTGTGTGTGTGTGTGTGTGTGTGTCTTGATATTTAAAAGCTTTACATTTGTTTAGATTCCTCAACTGATGTCATATTATTATTATTATCATCATCAGTTCTTACATGGCTCTTCTGTTATTCATTCATTCATTTACTCATCGTTTCACCCTCATAGTTCCTCCCACTCTCCTGCTCAGCCTATAGGCAGCCACCAATACGTGTTTATTTTTCATCTTTTTGTTTACATGTCTTCGTGCAAAACTAGTGAAGTTGAGCATACATACATTTTCTATCTATCTATCATCTATCTATCTATCTATCTATTATCTATCTATCTATCTATCAATCATCATCATCATCATCTATTGTACGTGGCTAATACATAATAACATTGGTGATCAATACGATTCTTTTTTTCTGAATTCACTTTTGTACCTTCCTCACTAGGAATCAGCAAATCATCCATGTTGCTCTCATACGCTCACATTGTACCTTTTATCTCTCCCAGTGATAAACACACAGACTGATTCTTAATCTCCTGCAGTGAAAATTATGATACATGTCCCCTCTGGTCCTGTGTGAGAATTTCGGGGATCCTAGCCCAGGACCTGAATTGCTGCTATGTTACTACGCAC
>NW_006432224.1:395696-395985 GCF_000325575.1 Pteropus alecto | reverse complement strand
GCTTGCGCTGTCCGCCGCGGGGGCCATATGAGCCGAGAGCCGGGCGGTGGCTCGACGTGGCAGGTGGCTCCGCGGATCGCAGAGGGGCACGAGGCAAACGCGGCATCACAATTTTAAGACCAGGTGACTCGGGAAATACTATTTTCCGTGAGGAAATTGGAAGTAACTGGAGGCAGCTGCGGGTTCGAAGGCCGACCGGCTCGTCCGTCTGTGCGGGGCGCGGAGGGCGTCTTCGAAGCCCGCGGGCCGCTCGTCCTGGTCCTCTCCCCGAGGGCCGGGTTTCCGGCCG
>NW_006432224.1:393183-395581 GCF_000325575.1 Pteropus alecto | reverse complement strand
GGGGGGGGAGGGGCTGGTGGCCGCTCGGCCACGAGCCCGTCCTGCGTGTGGCTCCGCGGGCAACGGGGCGGGAGTGCGACCTGTCTGTCCCCGCCTCGCACGGTGGCCTGGCCTCCCCGCTGCTCTGGGCGAGGAGGCGGCGGAGCCCGTGGGCCGTGACCCCCGCACGACTTTGCAGACGGGGCCGTGGGGGAGGGGCTGGTGGCCGCTCGGCCACGAGCCCGTCCTGCGTGTGGCTCCGCGGGCAACGGGGCGGGAGTGCGACCTGTCCGTCCCCGCCTCGCACGGTGGCCTGGCCTCCCCACTGCTCTGGGCGAGGAGGCGGCGGAGCCCAGTGACGCGGTCTCACCCACTGGGTGGACAGTGGGGTTGCGGGGTGTCCGGCTGCAGTGACCGAGGACGCGTCCGCCCGCGTTCGTACTGTGCGAAGCTCCTACCTGAGGTTGCGCAGCCGGTGAGTCCGCTGACCGGTGCTTCGGCTCGGGAGACGGAGCTTTGGACGTCGCGCGGGGCTGCGTGTGCGGCCCTCCGAGGCTGCCGCTTGTGCAGCCGGTGACTGGTTTGCGGAGAGAGGGGAAGGCTGGGGACACGGGCACCGGAGAAGTCGGGTCCAGTTGCCCAGGACGTGCTAACTCGCGCTTCCAGCATCGTGGGCCGCGAGCGCAGAGTGACATGCGTCCCGGCCAGTCTGGGGCAAGCCCCGCTGTCCCCACAGCCTCGGGTCGGGCTCCCCGTGGTCCCGCAGGGGGACGTGCTTGTGACGGGCAGTGTGGGAGCAGACAGAGGAGCAACAGCTGTTCCTACGGCCACGTTTGATGCTGAGCAGAGCCCCTCCCCAGCCTGTGGCTGTGTCCCTCACGGCCACTGCTTCTGAAGCGCCCGCTGCGTGTTGGGCACACGCTCGGCGCCCGGCGTTGACCCCCCACCCTCGCCGCGCCCCCGGGACGTGGGGTGACGCCCCCAGTCTGCAGGTGGGGGGCGAGGCGGGATTCGGGCACCGAGCGCGCTCAGCGTCAGGCGGGACTCGCTGGCCGGAGTCAGGCGCTGGTGGCACCTCCTGCTCGGGATTCGCAGGGCGGGAAGTGTCAGCCCAGGGGACGGGGCGTCTCAGGAGGCGGTGGCCGCGCCCGAGGCCGTTACGACAGCACCGCAGACCTTCCCGCCCCGCGGGACGCGAGGACAGCGGCCCGGAGCTTTCGGTCCTGACAAGGCGAACCCGACCGCCTGGCCCACTGCGGTCCCTGGCGCTGGGACCGACACCACCACGCGGCCACCGAAGGACGGACGCAGCGTCGCTAAGCGCCGAGCGCACGCACACGCGTGGCGTCTGTTCCCGCCTGAGCTCGATGAGCAGGACGTGGCGACGTCGAAGCCACACGCCAAGGCCACGGCCCCCGCGTTCTCGCCGTGAACTACACGCTGCCGGCGTCACGTCGGCCGGTGGCTATGCTCAGGGACAGCCAGAGGCGGACGGCGCCCGTTACCAGCTCCCACCGTGGGCGACGTTGGTGGCTCCGAGGGACTGGTCTGGCCGCAGTTACGTGTCGGGTCCTTGTTGTGAGTCGAGTGTTGTTATCTACACCCCAACCCTGGAGATGCTCGGAGGACCTAGGCCCCAGTGACGCCTGCCACACAGACACGCGGCCCTGGACGTCACGCCACCGAGCCCCAGGAAAGCCACCGCAGCTGGGCCACCCCCAGGCCCACCGTGCACAGTGACACGGGCGCCGCACTCAGTAGGGCAGCAGGTGGGGTCTGCACCCCCAAGGCCCGGCCAGCCTCCACGCCCACCTGTGACGCCCTCCTGCATCCTTTCCTGCAGGCCCGGAGGGGACCCTGCACCCCAGACCTCTGTCCCCACGCCCCAGGAAGCTCTGTGCGTCCCAGACCTCTGTCCCCACGCCCCAGGAGGCTCTGTGCGTCCCAGACCTCTGTCCCCACGCCCCAGGACGCTCTGTGTACCCCAGACCTCTGTCCCCACGCCCCAGGACACTCTGTGTACCCCAGACCTCTGTCCCCACGCCCCAGGACGCTCTCCATCCCGCTGTCCCCACGCCCCGGGAGGCTCTGTGCGTCCCAGACCTCTGTCCCCACGCCCCAGGAAGCTCTGTGCGTCCCAGACCTCTGTCCCCATGCTCCAGAAGACTCTGTGCGTCCCAGACCTCTGTCCCCACGCTCCAGAAGACTCTGTGCATCCCAAGGCACTCCCCCGCCCTCCAGCCCCGAGCAGACTTGGCACCGAGTGAGGAGGCTGCTCTCCAGGAAGCGAGGGCATCGCTTCCTGTGCTCCAGGCTCAGACTCACACCCGTGTCCCCAGATCTGGCTGCAGTCACCAAGGCCCAGTGCCCGGAGGTCTGGGTGCCTCACGAGCTTTGGGCCTCCATCCGACACGTGCTC
>NW_006432224.1:389075-392811 GCF_000325575.1 Pteropus alecto | reverse complement strand
CAGCACGCGGGACCCCGAGTCGGGCCTCCCCGGACACCCCGCTTGCGACCGGGCCGCTCCCGTCTTCGTCATGCCCAGCTCACCCCGCCGGGCCCCGGGCTGCTGCCTGTCCCTTCCCCGTCCACCCGTCCCGCTGTCGTGCCGCAGCGTTGACAAGGCGTCACACACCTAGCGCTTTATAACGTGTTTATAACTAACGTCTTAGGGCCGCCGAGTCTCAGGATGTGCGAACCGTAACTTTCCGCAGCTGAAACTTAGACGACGTTGCACGTCGCTTACGCCCCCGAAGCTGGGGGAGGCGAAATGACGCAGAGGCCCGCGCCCCAGTTCCAGAGGTGCCGCCCGCTCCGCTCCTGGGGTCACTGTCACCTTCCCCACGCCGCTTGGCTCACGGGCCCTTCCTCCCCCGGCGAGGCCGGCGGGGCCGGTGGCGTCCGTGTCCCTGAGCGGTGGCGTCTGTGTCCCTGAGCTGCGTCTCTCCGCCTCCCGCTGGCGGAGTCCTGCGTTTTGAGGCTCAAACGATTACGCCGAGCCGCCCGGGATAATCCGGGATCATCTGCTGGCTCTGAGGCCCGGGCCCTAATTCCACCTGCGCGGTGCCGGGGCACGTGACGTCCACAGGCAGTGACACTCACGGTGTGACACCGGGGACGAAGGCCGGGTCACCACGCCACGTCCCCAGCAGGACCGCGTGGGACAGCAGGACGGGGGCCGTCGCCAAGTGGGGCCCTCGCATAGCGGGCGCGGTCAGGGGCCACCCGGCTGCCACACACGTGCGTCACCGTGCAGCCTGCGTCACAGCAGCAGGAGCCCTGAGAAGCGGGTGGTCACCGCCCCATCGTCCAGGTGGGGACGCTGAGGCCGGGGCCACGGGCTCAGGGCCCCAGAGCGGAATCGCCGGAGGCGCCGGGACCTCGGATGGGGAGGGCCGGAGCGGTGGCCTCCGCCCGGCCCAGCGCCCGCTCGCCCACCCCGCATCGCCCCGCGTGGCTCACAGCCATCTCTCTCTCTCTCTCTCATGACTTTTGCAAACACCTTGGGGCGCACAGGCTGCGGAGGGCGCCGTGGTCATGCCACATTCTGTCCCCCATGCAGACGCGTACCCCAACTCCGAAGTCGTCTACGTCTGGACCAACGGCACCGCCAAGTCGGTGGTGGTAGCAGAAGACGGCTCCAGGCTGAACCAGTACCACCTGATGGGGCAGACGGTGGGCACGGAGAATGCCAGCACCAGCACGGGTGAGCCGGGCCGCGCCCCGCCAGGGGGACCGGGGGGCTGCCGCACACCCCACGCCCTGTCTGGGGATGCTGGGGGCCTCTGCATGCCCCACCGGGGGCTGGGGGCCGCTGCACGCCCCGCACCCTGCCTGGGGGGACTGGGGGGCCGCCAAGCACACCCACACCCCATCTGGGGGGCTGGGGGCCGCTGTGCGCCCCACACCCCGTCTGGGGGGACTGGGGCCTCTGCATGCCCCACCGGGGGCTGGGGGGCCGCCGCACGCCCCGCACCCCGTCTGGGGGACTGGGGGCCCACCGAATGTACCTCACGCCCCGTCTAGGAGGCTGGGGGCCACCAAGCACACCCCACACCGCATCTGGGGGACTGGGGGCCGCTGCACGCCCCACACCCCGTCTGGGGGAGCTGGCGGCCACCGAGCACACCCACGTCACCCTCCTGCACCCACCCCCGTGGTCTGGGGCACAGCTCCTGCGCGGTGCTGGCAGCCGGGAGCCCGAGTCGCCCCTCCCTGCAGCTGCCCACAGAGACACCAGCTGTGGCGGCGGCTTTAGGGGCCGTGCGAGGCCTTAACCTGCGGCGCCTCCACCCGCGTGGGCCCTGAGGGAACAGCCCCCGCGCCTGGCGCTGAGGCCCGGGCCACACTCCCGCAGGACGGGCCACCCTCCTTCCTGCACATACCCTGCTCCCTGCTCTCCTGCCCCTGCTCCGGGCGTCCAGAGAGTCCCCTGGGTGGGCTTTGGGAGGCACAGCCGGCAGCACAGAAATAGCCGGGGCCGCTGAAGAAGGAGTGTGCGCTGTCACAGCCACGCGTGCGAAACAGGTGGGCGTGCAAAGGGACGCGATGCCTCCCTCTCCTCGGCCTGCGGGGCGTGTCCTCGGACGCCTCCTGGCCACGGTCCCCCAGCTCGGTGTGACGGGGCAGGGACTTCCGGGCTCTGGAGTGTCGCCACACGGCCCAGCAGGAAAGCATAAAAAGGATGGAGTGAGTTCTGACCCCCACAGGACACCCCCAGGGAGGCCTGGTCAGCCCCCTCCCGGTCAGCACCGCCCACGCCCGGAGCCTGGCCGGGCCGGGAGGACAGGGCGGTGGCCTCTCCTGGGGTCACCATGCTGCGTGCAGCACCAGAGGACAGGGCCGGGGTCACGGGGAGGAGCGGAAGGAGCCGGCGGGGGGGGCGGTGCTCCAGGCGGTGCTCCAGGCGCTGCGGTTTGCTGTGGCGTCAGTGCTCCAGGCGGTGCTCCAGGCGGTGCTCCAGGCGCCGCGGTTTGCTGTGGCATCGCCGGCTCTGAGATTTTACGAGCGAGGTCCCTGTCCCGATTTGCTTTCTGAAACGCCGGTCGTTTCTCTTTCCCATCGTCTGAGAGCGACCTCTGCCCTCCGTCCCAAAATCAAACAAAACGAAAGGCACAGCAACGGCAGAAACGCGTTCGAGACAGGAAAGATTTCAAACCCCACGACGAAGAATCGGGGGGTGGTGCCCTCCGCTCAGACGCCGCGGGAGGCCCGGTCCTGCTGCTACACGCACCGCGGCCCCTCCCTGTGCCCCTGGGTTTTCCGCTGGCCCCTGTCCCCTGCTCTCGCCCGGCTGGGGCCGCGGGGACGTGGGCACGGCCACAGCCCGGCGCCGGCCACTGCTGAGCGCCGCGGGCCTTGCTGAGCCCTGGGCCTCGGCTCCAGCAGCAAACACCCTCAGAGCCGTGTTCAGTCTCAGACGGCCCCACACAGCCTGCAGACCACCCCGCGTTGGCGGCCCCACTGGGGTCTGCTCCAGGGGGACCCCAGGCCTGGTCCCCCACGTCCACAGGTCAGCCAGGCTCCCTGCCCACACCTTCCACTCCTTGCAATGTAGCCAAAGTCCTCACCTCAGCTCAGCTCGGCCGCCACTTCTCGAAGCTCCTCCCCGTCTCCCCAGGGAGCTGCACGGCCAGGTGGCACCGGAGACCCCCACGAACAGCCCGTCGCGCCCCCACTGCCAGCACCCCGCGCTCCTTACCAGTTCACCGTCAGGGCGGCATCGTTGTCAGCAATGAGCGGGAGGTCCGCGCTGGCCTCCCACACGGCCAGGCAGACCCACAGAAGGCAGTGGGGCATGGCCCCCGACGTGCCCGAGCTCCCTGGCAGGGACGGGGCCCGGCCCGGACCCTCGGCTGCCAGGCGCCTCTGCTCGTCACCAGCACCGCCTGGGCCGGGCGAGCACAGACCGGGCGGCGATGTCACCGCAGCCCCTCGGAGCCCGCCCTGGCTGTGACACGGGGCACAAGCCCTGCACCCGCCCGGGGCTGTGACGTCCCCGAGTTCTATCCGGAGGCTAAATCCGGAAATCCCGGTGGCGGTGGCAGCAGGGGGCGGGGGCGGAGGCACAGACTGCGACCCGGGATTAGGAGGGACACGGATGTGATTTGCCCAGAAGCGTCTGCCAGTCGCGGCTCTTCAGAGGCTGCGGGTCACAGACTTGCTTATGAAATGCCCGCTAAGAAACCCGTGCGTCCCCCCAA
>NW_006432224.1:372257-388704 GCF_000325575.1 Pteropus alecto | reverse complement strand
GGTGAGGGTCAGGGGTCACCGCCTCCGTTCTGAAAAGCCTTTCGCTGGCAGGGTGCTTCTGAGGTTTAAAATTGCTAGCAATCTGTCTTATGTCAGATTTTGCTAGAATTTTCACAGGTCTCACCAAGTCCCGTTTTGGGTGTTATCAGGCAGTTTTCTGTGAAAGGTGTGTCACTTACAATCAACCCCCCAAGTGGCAATCAGTGTGTCCTATGTGATGTGAGCAATGGATTCTATATATGAGGTATAGGATCACACGTGTGTGTTCACACGCATGATACACATGTGTGCACATGGCAGGTGCACATGTACGCTATGTGATTCATTCACACATGGCACACGTAAGTGCAGGTGATGTTTACAGACACTTATGCTAAGCATGTGTTTGCACACGACACCCATATGTACATAAGATACGTACACGCATGTACTAAGCGTATCCATGCGCGTGATTCATGTAAGTGCGGGTGATTGTGCACATGTATTCTAAGTGTGTGTTTGTGCATGGTGCATGTGCATACGGCGTGCACACATACATGCTACGTGCATTCACGCACAATACACGTAAGTGCAGGTGATGTTCACACACGTATTTACTAAGTGTGTGTTTGGGCGTGACTCGCGTACGTGCAGACGTGTGCACAGGTCCACGTACATATCAAGCACCTAGCGCACCGTCCACATCGCTGACGACTGTTCCGCCCATTGGTGAGAGGCGTTTGCCGGTGACCGTTTGGGGGCCTCGTCTTCCCGCCTGCAACGCGGGCTCCTGGCTCAGCTCTACGTCACCCCTTCCTCACCGTCACACAAGGAAGCGGGACCTGCCTGTCCTCACGTGCCCTCGGGGGCATTTGCAGGAGGCGTGGTGCCCCAGCTCTTTAGGGGACTTGGGGGGGGACAATGCTGTAAGGGACAGCTTGTCCCCTGTGGGAAATCCTCAATCACATTGGGAGGTTAAGGACTCAGGAAGGCGCATGAGGCCTGTTCCAGGCCCCGCACAGGACGTCCCTCCCGGCACAAGGATTGTGAGAAGAGTCAGGTGCCAACTGTGGTGTCACTTAGCGTTAAGTCCAGCTCCAGGCTCGCGCCCGGCCGCCGGGAGCTGCTTGGCTGTGGCAGCGCCGTGGCCGCCTCCGCGTGGCCTCCTCCACGTGGCCTTCCCCCGGCGTGTGCGTCCGTGACGCTGGTTGTGTTTTAACGGCCTCGTTTTAACCTGGCTACTTCTGTAGGGGCTGTTTCCAGGTTTCGAGGCCACGTTTTGAGGTTAGGATCTCAACGTGTGAGTTTGGGGAGGACACAGTGTGGCCCACGCAGAGCAGACGTGGCGGGAAGGAAGGCAGGGGCCCGTGGAGGCCGTGCGGGCTGGCTTCTCACTCGCCGGCTGGAGAACTTCGGTCCATTGATAACTTTTTAAATCGTTAAGCTTCTCACCTGCAAAACACGGATAATGACTCCCAGGCAGAACACAGCCCAGACCGGAGATGGCGCTTAGGAGCCCTAGGTGGCTTGGTACCTGCCAGACCAGTGTCCTCGGCCAGCATCACCCTCTAAGTGGGCAGCTCGCTGTACAGGCCCTGCAGGTTTCCCAGGGGCCAAGGCAGAGGGTCGCGGCCCCCTGCACGGCCGCCTTGAGGGAGGGGTCGCAGTCTCGACTGTGACCCAGTCCGTGGCACCGCTGCGCCTCGAGCCCAGACTTGTAACGCGCACAGCAGACCTCGGCGGAGGCGTCCGCGGGCCCGCAGGAGCGTCACCGCCCCGTCTCGGGGGCGGCCGTGCACAGACGCCACTCCTCGTGCATGGTCGGAGGGCCACGGGACAGTGAGGGTCCGCGGGTCAGTCGGACCCGGGCGCCCGCCTCCCGGACTCATGAGCTGGGGGAAGCGGGTGGTCCACAGACGGACGGACCGGCCGACACGCCGAGTGCTGCAGGTGTAGGGGCTCTGGCTGCGGACGAGCGGCCGGTGCCTTTCCTGTCCCTGCCTGTCACCCTCGGGGGGTCGTGTGGGGTGCGGGTGCCCCGTCTCTGACCCGCCTCCGCTGTCCCCCGCCCCGCCGCCAGGCGTGACCACAGTGCTGACCATGACCACCCTCAGCATCAGCGCCCGCAACTCCCTGCCCAAAGTGGCCTACGCCACGGCCATGGACTGGTTCATCGCCGTCTGCTACGCCTTCGTGTTCTCCGCCCTCATCGAGTTCGCCACCGTCAACTACTTCACGAAGAGGGGCTGGGCCTGGGACGGCAAGAAGGCCTCGGAGGCCGCCAAGATCAAGGTACGGCCTCGGCCCCTCCTCACGCGCTCTGCCGGGCACACCCGCCACCGGCCACCACGGCCACCGCGGTCCACCCCTCCCTCCCGCCGCCCCGGCACGCAAGGCGCTTACGCGTCTCGCTCACGACCGGCCGAGCCCCTCGTTGCTCTGAACTCCGGAGGCTGGGTGGTGGCCACGGTCCCCCCGCCTGTCCCGGGCCCGCCCGTCATCAAGCCTGCCGTCCACTCCCCTGCCCGCGCCTGCCACGTCGCTGTGCACTGTGCCTGCTCGAGGTGGCTACAGGTCACACGGGGAGTGCAGGGCGCACGGCCCCGCCGAGCAGCCTCGTGGCCCCGGGGACGATGGCGGGAAAAGCGCGGCTCTCGGGATAGCGATCGACCGTTGAGCGTCTAGGTGCCGTGGCCGAAATCGAAGGTGACCGAAGGGGAGGGCTGCACAGCCCAGCGAGCCGAGCGCGTCCAGGGGGGAGATGGGACCATGACACGTAGGGCGGCACGGGACAAGCGGCCAGCCACGCCACGCCACCCCGCAGACAGAGAGCAGACAGACTGACCGACAGGCGGACGCGAAGGCAGAGCGCAGCCTGCAGGGCGCCCCGGGGGGCACGGGGGAGCCCCAGCCAGGGGCTCCGTCTGGACGGCCCGACATGGCCGTCCCCTTCCCTGTGGGCAGTCGGAGGTCCTGAGCTGACCCGGCCCGTCTCGTCCGTCCACCCTGAGCGCCCTGAGTCCCCCCAACACCCTCGCAGCCAGGAAGACTCCCCTCCACGTCCCGCTGCCCAGCTGGAGGAAGGTTTAGCAGCCCCGTCCTGGGGCCTCTCGGGGACAAGGGAGGGGGGACGTGACACGTAGACACCTCGGCAGCAGGTGCGTTCGGGGGCAGGAACGAGCGGCCGCCCTTGACCGAAGCGTGTGGAGTTGATCGTGAGGACGAGGGGGCGGGGATGTCTGGGGGAGGGCGGGGAAGGGGCGTGGACAGAGGGGCCACCCCCCCAGCACCGGCCCATGTTGCCGGGAGCTGAGTCTTGTGTGGCCGTGTGACGTGGCCTGGGGACCGCCATGTGTGAGCGAGGGGAGCGGACGGAGCCCACCGCAGAAGCCGAGGCCGTCAGCCTCTGTCTGTGAGTCCAAGAGGAGGCTGGGCTGGGGATTGGGGGGCCTGAAGCGTCGTCATGTGGTCCCCCCACCGCTGCCGGCCTCTGCATCCACACTCAGCCCCCATGGGTGCTACGTGCCATCGGTGTGGACGGCGACCGGGGGACGTGGGCCGTCAGATCCCACAGCAGCAGTGGCCTTAGAGAACGAGCCGCTCCCCTCCACACACCTACGGACTGCATGGCTGCGGGCGCCCAGAGGGGGTGGTGCGGGGCCCGGCCCCGGGGCAGAAAGGCCGCAGGCAGGAGAGGCGTCGGGCACACGGCGCAGCTGTCCGCCCACCCGCGTCAGCCCCTCTTGCTTAGAAGAGACAGCCCTGGGGAGGTGGCCTTGTTGTCACATGCTGGGGCCACCAGAGCCAGACAGCCGGCCAGAGTCGGGGGGAGGGTAGCTGTGCGGTGCACGCGCATGTCCTTCCGTGGTGGACGCGCACGTCCGTCCGTGTCTTGCGTGTTCTCAGGGGCGCTGCAGTGAACACGGGGTGCACAGACCTTTTCCAGACAGCGATACGTTTCCTTTCATTTTCTCTCCTGCGTTTTCCAGATTTTATTTAATGAGACCGAATTCCTTTAGTTATGAAACAGAATTTTCCCAACATTGTACTATGTAGATTTTTTAAATAGACAGCAATGTTTAAAGAATTTTCTAGTGAAAACCTGCCGTTAACAGTTTAGTATGTCTGCAGCACCATCTGTCAGCTACCTGTCATCCATCCATCCACCTGTCTGTCATCTATTACCTGTCCAGCATCATCATCCATCTATCATCTCTCTATCTGTTATCCGTCATCCATCCACCTACCGATCACGCATCCGTCTGCGCACCGTGCAGCCTCGCCCGGCCCATCAACCCGTCTCATGCACCTGCGATGCCTTTCAGCGTGAGCCGCAGGGGAGAGGGCCCTTCCCGCTAAACACCGCACTTCTGCGTGCAGATCGGGAACTAGCGTTCAGTATTTTTGACCGTTTGACTCTTTCAAGCCAAATTCACGTAGTGTGAGAGTCACACACCCTGAGGGAACATCCGCAGAGCACTGACAAACGCGTTCACCACGTGACCAAGCGGGGTCACCCCCGCCTCGACAAAGGCCGCCTCCGCTCCGGTTTGTCCTCCGCCGCCGACTCTGCCCGTCGTAGACGTCCGTGCCCAGGGCTGCACCGGGGGGGGGTGCTGCAGGTGCAGAGGTCTGTGGAGCCTCCTCCGCCTGCGCCGAGCTGACACCCCCTCCGCCGTGAGACGCAGCCTGAGGACCCTGAGAGGCGAGCAGACGGCGGCCCTTACGTCCTCATTGTGTTTTGCAGAAAAAGGAGCGTGAACTCACGCTCAACACGCCGACGAACGCTTACACCACCGGGAGGATGACCCGCCCCCCCAACAGCCCCGAGGAGCAGGCCCCGGCCGGGGCCGCCGACGCCGCCTCCGTCGCAGGAAACTCCTCCGAGGACAAGGCCCCCGACAGCAAGAAGACCTACAACAGCATCAGCAAGATCGACAAAATGTCCCGGATCGTGTTCCCGGTCCTGTTCGGCACGTTCAACTTAGTTTACTGGGCGACGTATCTGAACAGGGAGCCGGAGATCAAAGGGGCCGCCTCTCCACAGTGACTGCCACCCCGGCCCCGAGAGACGCCCCCCCCCGTCCCGCACGATGGCACCCGGACTGGCTGGGCACGGGGGGCCCCCCGCACCTGCGCTCGCCCCTTCGGGAAACGTTTGCATGTTTAATACTATGTGCGAGTAACATTGCCTTGATGTTCCTACATTTGACGTCGGGTGTTGTGAAGATGTCCCGTTGATAACACGACGCGAGGGACTTTCTAGGACGGTAGAAAATGACGGCTCTGACCCTCAGATGCCCCTTCTCTCGCACCGACACCGACGGTTTACAAAGATGAGTCTATTTTTAACCGTGCCGAGTATTACCTGACGTTTTTCTACACTTCAAATGTCATTTCATACAAAATTTCCCAGCAAATAAATATTTTAGGAAACGCTTCCTGATGACGACTTGACCGACTCTTGCAAGAGACAAAGACCAAAAAGAGCACATTTTTTCATTAAAAAGGACAGCGGACATTTGTGTACAAAACTAACTGCCTTTGATAATCCTTACTGTTCCGAAATTAGACGGCCCTGCATGTCCTCCCTTTAAGAAGTAGAATAGGCAAACGTGTCTGCAGACGAATTTAATAACAGAAACCTGCGGGGTATTAGAGTCACAGATAAAATATTTCCCCAAGGAAAAATTTTACTGCTTAGAAACCTTTTTTTTTTTTTTTGGAGGGAAAGCAAACTTATTTCTCTCCCCCGACTCCCCCCCGCCCCCCAAACTGAACAATGACCAAGAAAGGGAAGATAAGGGAAAAAGGCGAGTTGACAGTCCCGGCTTCTGGCCCGTGCGTCCACCCACACCGCCCGTCTGGAGCTGACCGCCTCCCGCTGCAGCCAGTGTGTCGTGCTTCAGTGGTGACACATCGTGATCGAGTCACTTTCCGTCTTATTTCCTTGTAATTCCCGCTCTGTTAGCTTTTGTATATGAACCGTTCATCGAAAAGTAAATGTTCATTAAAAAAGTAAAAAAACGAACTGACCTCGTGGACGAATGTTATTCTCTGAAAAAATAAATCGTGTTCTGGCGGGCTCACTTCCGAAAGATGACCCGAAGGAACCCCGGGATGACACCGTTTGGGGAATGAAAGCTCCCCCTGGGCAGCTCGCCCCCGGAGCGTCCCGCTGGGTGAGCCTGAGGGCAAAGCCACAGCCCTGCCCCCCTCGGACGTGCCATCCCGAGGGTCTCCACTCGGGGGCTCCCCACCCCGCGAGCGTCCCCAAGGCCGGTGCTGGCTGCGGGGAGGGTGGCTGCTGGGTCCCCTTGGGTGCCTGCCCTCCGCTGTCCGCGAACGGTGGCCCAGGAGGCCCTGCCGTGGACCATCCGCCCACTGTCGGAGGAGGCACCCCGAAACGCGCGTGGAAGGCACGCTCTCTGTGACCCGCTCGGAAATGCAGACGCGGGGTCACGGCCGTCCGCCAGCTGCGTCAACGCCGGGCCCCCCAGCACGGACCCCCGCATGCTATAAGTCGGGTCCGAGTGAACACACATGCAAACACACGCCGTAAGCGTCTCGGGCCCGCAGAAGGCGACGTCCTTCACGTCAGCCTGCGGCGACTTTCCCAGCAAGATCTCGGCTTTGTTACGGAAAACTCGAGCTCTGCCGAGCGGGTCCCATGCAGACGAACCCAGTGTTGACATGCAGCTCAGTCTCAAGTCTGCTGAATATTCAGTAAGGGAAAGATCCTATTTTCTGCTCTCTGATTTCGTACTGTAGATATTTTAGTGTTTGTTATTTTTAACGGATGCATAAGAATCACCTTGGGAAAAATGATAACAAGGCAAGAAATGAAAAACTTTAAAAATCATTATAAATCACAGTGCCCTAGTTTTAGAATCATGGTAATTAAACGTGTCTCTGTTGACATCGCCATAAATAGAAAGAATATTCTAATAAGTCAGCAATCGGTCTTCGGTATGTCTCAGGAACCTATGCATTTATCTAGGGCTTTGGCTAAAGTTAGCCTAAATGATTTTCTACCATAATTGGGTTAAAATGCTGCTAAGTGACTCTCCAAGTTAAAACGCCACAGCAGACACCCCACCGAAGCCCGACGAGGAGGTCGTGAAGCTTCTAGCCTATTTGCTATGTTAACGCCTTAGAAATAGTCTGTCTCCTGTGGGACAACGTTCAGGGACAGGGAAGTCAGAAATCTCTATTTCACAAGCGGGGAGTCGAATCCCGGAGCTGCGAACCCATCGGCTCAGCTCGCATGGCGCACAAGGGGCAAACGCAGGCCGAAGGGTCAGTTCTCATCACGACCACGTGCTCGCGGAGCCAGGCGGTTGCTTCACTTAGAACAGACGTGGAACCTGAAATGGAAAATCTTGTTTCCAGCCCCGGCCGCATGATTATGTATTAAGAGCGCCCTAGATAATGTTTTTTTTCCCATGGGAAACATGACCTTTAAGTCTGTGTCTTATGTAACGATTCTGTGCTTCTGTGATAGAAGGGGCTGCTCTCAACAGATGGACTCGTCGGGGTGCCCTGTCCGTCCCCTCCCCGACTCGAGACAGACGGAGACAGAGAGAGACAGGATGGGGGACAGTGGGGGAGGGGAGAGAGACAGAAGCCCTGGAGCCCAGTGTCCCGATGCGATTGGACGTAAATGCCCTGCAGTGGAAACAGCGTTTTGAATGTTTAAAACTTGGTCTCGACGTCTGTCTCACAGCACGAACACGTCTGGACCAGTCGGCGCCACAAGCAAACCTGGGGAGTCCCTGGCCACGATTACTCTGGCCATCGCAGTGACTTAGTCATGAGCCTGTTGGGCAAAGGCCGGGGTGGGGTGGCTGGGGACAGAGGCTGAACGGTGTCCCAGAGTGGGTCGTCCTGTCCACTTAAGTACCAAAGTCCACCAATTCCGAGGCCATCGCTTGGTGCTCATTCGCATGGGACATATTTACTTTCCTCCCGTGAACGTATGGAAAGTCACAAGACCTCTTCCCAGACCACTCGTCACTGGTGTTCCAGGTGTGTCCCCTCCCAGTCCCTGGCCAACTTTCCACACCGTGGTCCACAGCCCGTGACACAGAGCGGGCTCACGCCTCTGCACATCTGTCCCTCCAGGCACGATGACAGCGGGTCCTGTCCGAAGTCTGGCCGTGAGAGGACCTCCGTCGACCCCTGTCCTTCAGGGGTGACCCAGAGCGAGGTCACAACACTTCTGCTCTCTGCTCTCAGGTGGGACCCGCACACCGTACGGAGCGGGCTACGAACGGGTGCGAGTCTTTCCCTCTTCGCCTCTGGTCCTAGGGGACTCTCAGGGGGCCATGGCTCGGGGCAGAGAAAGAACAGGCCTTGGCACGATGCAGCCATTGAGCCGCTCGCCTCTTCTGGAGGGAAAAACGATCAAGGTTTCCATGGGCTGAAACAGGACGTGAGTCTAAAGCGGGGTGATGTGGCAGTGACCGGGTGTGGCCTTGGGCGGGGGCAGCAGGCGGGTCCCAGCTGTGCTGTGTCTCGGCGGGATCGACGTCACCGTCTTGGCTGTGACAATGTGCTGCAGTTTTTTGGGTTGTTACCCAGTACAGGAGGGATGGGACGTGGCTGTGTTTGTTCCTTCGTACAAATTCATGTGAATCTGCAATTACATTAAAAAAAAAACGTTTAACTAAACATTACAAGATTCTCAAAATTAAAAGAAACGCAGAGGAAAAAAAAAAGACCAAACGGAAGTTAAATTGATACCTCGAGAAACCAGAGGATAATGACAGTTAAGAGGAAATAACTTTCAAATGGAAATTCTATGCCCAGAATAGCTACATTTTAAGAAAGAGAACACAGCGGAGACATCTTAAGGTTAATAAAACTTGAAGTTTTGAATGCCAAAGGATTCACACGAAAAGAAAGTCTAAGAAATGAAGAAAAAAAAAAATCACGGTTTTTTTTTGAAAAAAAAAGAAATGTGGGCAAAAAGGTCCCAACGTGTCGATAAATCTAAACTCTCAGGGAGCGCGCAAACTTCGCCTCGTGTGTGGGGAGCAAACGGACGACAATAAAGTCCTGGACAGCGACAGCGTGCGACGTAGCGGGAAGAGGGGACCCGGTGGGTGTCAGAATGTTCCGTGCACATACGTCAGTCTGGTGAAGTGAAGCTTTCAATACTTTTGACTCAACCGCACGGAACCTTCATTAAAAGAGCCGATGGCGAGTGTTCAACATGTTTCACTGTGGATCTAAAATGAAAAGGATGGGAATGGGGGTGGCGGTCCGCTGTCCGGATGTTAAAGATCGTGACAAAGCAGAAGGAATAAAACTGAAAACTAAGGAGGAAGGAGACGGGCCGAGGGGAACAGGGCCGGCTCGGCAACGGTTGTCGAGATAATAACAAGGAAAAGTCGGAGCAGGAAGCTCGAAACGCACGAGCCGGGAGCAGAAGGCGCAACAAGAAAAGCGAGGATTACAGATCTGAGAACAAAAAGGCGAAATTCCCTGTGTTCCCAAAACGCAATCCCAAGCGAGCGAAGAAGACGCACTGCACGGAGAAAGTCGATTCCCGGTGCCGAAGTGATTCGTATCGTGAAAGCGAAGGACTTGCTTAGCCCTTCTGTCCGAAGGAGAATATTTCCGTCGGGGAGAGATCACCACTGCACACCTCAAACTAACATAATAGCGAACGTCGACTGGAATCGAACGTTTTTTTTCGAAAAGGAAAATAGTTTCAAATAGAACCCGACTCTGCTGCTATAGAGCAGAAACACTTGCAAAACCCAGAGATCCTAAACAGGCTGACTAGGAAGATATCGGCAAAGACACGCCGTGCCAGGCAAATCAAAATTAGAGAAAAAAAAAAAAGCGGAGTTTCAACTCCTGACATCGGGCAAGGTAGCATTCAGGCATAAAATGATTAAACGTGGCAAACCACGATTAAAAGCAAAGGTTTAACAGAAAACCTAGAAATACACCGGAAAGTACATCCATCATCCACGCAAAGCAGAAACTACGGGAAATGAAAGGGGACAAAGATACAGGTGCATAAATATTAGAAATGTCGATAAGCCGATATGAGGACAAACTAAGGCAAGAGAGTTAAAGTAAGTAAAAATTTAGAAAAACTAAGCAGAGTAGCGATGTAGGTCTCACGGATAACTATCCCGATGTTACACACTCGTAATCAGGAACATAATTTCTTCTCAGATGTACATAGACCAGCCGTATATCTACTAATATTAGAAAATGTCAGGACATTTATAAAGTAGAAATTTCATCAATAACATTCGGAGCGTAAGTAACAAAACTAGAAATTAAAACAAGATTTGAAAAGCCTCTTCCCACCGGAAGTTTAAAAGTTCTTCTATTAAATAATACAAGGATGAAAAGGAGATACAAAAATCGACAACATTTCTAAAACTCAAGTGTAAGTGAAAATTAAATTACGTAAAAATCCTTGGGATACATTTAAGGCGTAGCAGAAGAAAATCCATGTTCTTAAACGCTTATATCAATACAAATGAAAATTTTAACAAAATTTAATTCCCACTCAAAAAGCTAGAAGTAGAATGGCAAACTAAACCAAGAGAAAGTAGGTACTTACAAGGTAAGTGAAATACAGACAAAGCAGAACTTAATTATATAGAGCATATAGAAACAGTAGATCTAACTAATGAATCAAAACTCTAGTGATCGCTACAATGAAACATACAAACCACTTAAGAAAAAAATGGAGGCATACACAAAATAAGAAATACGACTCCTTTACAGAGATCACGTGAAATAAGTCAGAGAGACTACTTACTTAGTACATCCGTATTCAAAAACTTTTGAAACATAGCTGAAATGGACAATTTCTTGATGAAATACAGTTTAGTAAAATTGACCCCATTAGAGATAGAAAGTTTAAGAAGGCCACTTTTTTTAATATAAGAGAACATTATTAAGAAACCGCTATACACACACACACACGTACACGCACACGTGCACACAGACACACACACACACACACGGCCCAGATGTCTTCACAGGGGAATGCTACTAAACTTTTAGAGATCATATAATCCCAACACAAATAAATTGTTCCAAAATATAGCAAATGAAGGAAAACTTTCAAGTTTATTTTCAGCTGAGTAAGAATGGTTTTGTATTATGAAATTCAGTAATATAATTCACTGTATTAATCATCTATAGGGAAAATTCATTCGATTATCTCCATCGTTGCTAAAAAAGTCTGACAAATTTCAACACCCATCCATTCCTGATTTTAAGAAAAAACCCTCAAAATTAGTTATGTATGGGCATCTGCTCATTCTCCTTCTGTCCATCTGTCTGTCTGCCTCCCATTAAGAAGCCCTAGAGACCTTTTCTCCATGATTTGGAATTAGAAAGGGGTGCCCACAATTTCTTTTACTCTTGATCATCACGCGAAAGGTGTTAGCCGCTGCAATTAGACCAACAGCAGCTCCTGGAGACGTAGAAACTGGACGATGTACTAAAGCTACCTCTAGTTGCAGACAATGTGGTAGCAAAACTGGAAAACACTAGAGAATCAATGATGAAATTAACTGGGACAGTAAGAGAATTCAGAACGCAAACAGTATATAATATAGTATAAAAAAGGACATGTTTATGCCCATGAATAATAAGCAATCGGACGAGCACCATTTACGATAGAAATAAAAAAAGATAAAACTCTTAGAAATAAACTTTTGAAAACTCTGTGTGAAATACTCACGAACAAATAGAACAAATATCCTTCGTTATTGGATAGGACCAGTCAGCGTCATAAAGAGGTCGGTTCTCCCTAAGTTGATGTATGCATTTAATAGAACTCCGATAAAACACAGCCAAAAAGATTTTTTCTGGAGCTTTACCAGCTGGGAGTAAAGTTAATTCTCAAATATATGTGAGAGCGCGCAAAAATGCTTGAACGAGAGGACTAAGAGCTAATAACACTAGCCCAGCGGATATTAAAACAGCACACAGTAATCAAAGCTCTGGTCCAGGCACATTGGTATAGGAGCAGCCACTGGAATTAGATGGAGGTTCACAAGCAGATCCAGGTTATACAGAAATTTCATATACGACGATGATGCGATTTCCAATCAGTGGGGCCAACTTGAATTTTCGAATAACTATGTGGGGAGTTCTGCGTAGCCATTTAGAAAATACCAAAATCGCATCCGTACCTTACACGGCACACAAGACTCTACTCCAAATGGGCCGGACATATATGAATGTAAAAAAGGAAATCGCACAGGTACCGGAATAACTCAAAGTGGACCCCCTTCTTACCCGCTGGAGGAGAAAGGCTTCCATGTAAGTATCCAAACTGAGATGCAATAAAATATTGATAAGTTTGATTACAGAAATATTTTTAAATTTGCACGATGAGAAAAATGTTAGCCAATCGAATGCAAAATGACAAGTGGGAAGTCATTATTTGCAATAAATACCGTAGGAAAATAGCTATCTATAATATATAAAAATAGAAATTCTTAAACCCTGAGCACAAGGAAGAAGCTACCTTACAGAAAATCTTGCAAAGGGCATGAGAAGATGTTTACTAAAATAGAAAACATCCATAAACATTTTTAAATGTTCAATTTTACCCAGAAGAGAAATGCAAAGGCAGATCGGAACTATGTCGAAACGTCGTTTCTCGCCTTGAAAATGCACTGTACTGACAAAGCTAAGGAGAAACCATTCCATAGTCAGAATGAAAAATGAAGGAAATGTCCCTTTGGCACCGCGTGACTAAATGACACGTTCGCCCTTTGACCTTGAATTCTCGCATCTAGGAATTTACTCCGAAGGCTCAGCTCCAAAGTATGAAAATAAGCGGGCAGAGGCATAGGACCCAGCATGTTAGAAACGACTAAAATAGCCCCAATCAATGTAGGCCGATCGCGACGTTACAATATTTTAGCACAGAGTACTACATAGCCGTGTAGAAATAACAAGGGCCGTGTCCACTGCCGTAGTAATTTCCAAGACACATTGCTGAGGAACTTACAGAAGCAACATGAACGAAGTTTTTCATAGTGCGTGGTATTTAAAAAAAAAAAGAAAGAAAGAAAAAAAATGCGGTATTAAAAAAAAGAAAGAAAATAAATGAATGAAAAAACAGTTACGCATCTGTTTTTGTAAAACAAAAGATAGATAAAAGAACGTGGAAATTCACGGAATGGGTCATATGCAAGAGGGACAAGGGGAAGGGAGGGGTGGATGGACAGTTTTCTGGGTAACCCTTATTCCTTTTTGTATAGTTTAGACTTTGGGAATCGTGTAAATATTACATATTAAAAAATATATTTAAATTGACCACCAGGGAGGAAAACCCTGACGTCGAATACAAGTAGAAATGAATGACAAACTCGGCTCCAGTTTAAATTAATAGTAGAACTGTACGGGGGCGGCGGGGAAAGACCTACATCGGTGACTTCTGAACACGATATTTTGGTTATTTGCTTGTATTCTTAGCTTAACGAGGCAGGTGGTTTCGGCAAGTCCGAAGCCGCGTTGCCTGTATCGTAGGGTTGAGCAAACTAATGAAAATATTAATTTCGTTGTGGATGAAGAGTCTCGCTGTGGAAGAGGAAAATTTCGAGTGGGTAAAGCGTGAGGAAGTCTGCCGCGAGAAACAGCTGTGAATACGCAGGAATTTCAGTATACAATACATGATGTATATAATATAACGTATGCTCTTCCATGCTAAAATAGTGTGGTTAAATTTAAGTAACATATATATATATATATTCTAGCTTGGTCCTTTAACACATCTCAAAGCAATGACAGTTCAGATGCATTAGAGATTGTTTTTGAAATAAATAAATTCCTAATCGTAAAGAACCGGGGGGGAAATTGTGGCCGGAAGAAGGAAATGATGGAAATTCTTTCTGCACCAAAAGTAAGGGCGTACTCGAAAATATATTGGGGACACGCTAAAAAGACCCAGGCGTCAGCCTGAAGAGGTGCCTACTGTCTAAATCTTGGATAATTCGGGAATAACAATATATAATGACAGTAATGGATTAAAATACATGGGATGAAACAATGAACCACGAGTCCATACTGAACGTGATAATACAGGAAGAGATAAAGGGCTCATCAATGTAGGAGGAACGAATGATTAGAAAATACATTACAGCAACGCAATTAGAAAACAGGATCTAAAAAATATATCAGCGTTTTACAACCAGCAGGCGAGAATCATCAATGCAAGCAAAAACGAAGATAGTTAAATATTCTCAAAGACTTTCCCCGAAAGAATAATTCACAATTAAAAAAGAAAAGTAACTTCGCAGTGGGGAAAGCTGGCAGATAGCAGCTTAACCCAGCGATGGACGTGGCCCAGGGCAGGACAAACCGGCGCCGTGTGACTCTGACACAACGCTCGGGATTTCTGCCCAAAATACGTAACTGGAGTCTTATCAGGAGGAAATGGCGGACAGACCCTAACCGAGCTGCATTCTACAAAATCACTGGTCTCTACTGAAACTGTCGATGTTCTAAAAGACCACGAAAGGCCAAGAAGCTTCTAGATTAAAAACGCACTAACTAGACGACGAGTGAGTGAATCGTGTGACCCGGGATGGGCTCTTGACTATGTGGGGGAGAATGTTTATGAAGCGGCTGTTGGAACGATGACCAAAGTTAGACCAGGGACTGTAGATTAGGTCACATCGTGTGGACATTTTTCGTATAAGTTTCTCTACGCTCGTGACTCTTGCAGAGTAAACGGCTTCAAAAATTGGGAGGAAAACTTGCGAGCCGACTTATACGGAAATGCAAGTGGCTTAGAACAGCCAAAAGAATTAATTCAGAGTACTAGAAATCATCGATCTCCACAATGATTTTGCAGCTCTGGTGCTTTGGTTTAAAGTGTGGAGTTGGGGCAAGCGTGGATAAAGAAAACAGAGCCCATAAAAAGATGCATTCCTATCCGGCCACCTGATTTATGCAGATTCCGTGGGAACAAGATGCTGTTTTAAATAAATGATGCTGGGTCAGTCGGTTATCTGCACAAAAGTGAACATTAACTCATAAACTAAATCATATGCTAAAGGTAGAAATGAAACATAGACTTAAGGGAAAGGCTTTCTTCTAAAGGTTCGCGTTGAAAACACGGATTATCTTTATGACCTCTGGGTGTTCAGTGCTTTGTTAAGTAGGACACGGAGCGATCGTGTTCGGAGTGATCGTTATTTGGAGAATGTCCGGGTGGCTCACGGGCTGAGGGAAGGATCCATCGCACTCACTCAGGAAAGGACTCAGATCAGAAACACAAAATGAGCTTCTACAAACAAGAAGGAAGCAGGCTGCTAGTTTCAAAATGGGCAAAAGACTCGAATAAGCTTTTATAGAAGAAGACAATCCAGTGGCTGGTAAGAATCGGAAAGGAGCTCGGTGAATAAAACCAGAGGGAAATATCAGGATGCCTGTAATGAAAAAGAAAAAGAAGGTGGCAGTTCATCCAGGCCACGTGTGGAAGCCACGCAGCCAACGAGAAGGGTGACTCGAAACAGCCACTTCGAAAATCTCTACTAATATTTATTATCACGAAACATGCCTTCCCCATGAGCGCCAAAAAATAGAGAGAGAGAGATGTTCATATCTGCCCCATAATGCGTGGTGTATTGAATAACACAATGAAATGCCACGTGCAGTGATAAAAAAAAATCATGAATAACTGCTCCACGCAGCAGCAACAGGGCTGCCTGGGGCAGACACCGTACTTGGTGAAACGAACCAGCTGTTAAGTAGAAAATACTGCCCGATTCCGTGTGAGATTCAAGAGCTGGCAAAAGCAGGCCCAGGGGACGGAGGACAGGACAGCGGTTCCCCCAGGGTGGGCGTCGCTGCGACGCGGGGCGGGGGACAGCGTCCTGTATCTCAGTCTGAGCGCGGGGCACGCTCCCCGCACACCTGGGCGGGCGCGCATGCAGCACCTCTGGCTGTGTGCGTTCGCCACGGCCGCGTCTCGCTGCGTGCGTGTCATCCCTTGGCCACCGCTTCGGGCGAGAGAGCGTTGTTTTAAACCGTGACCCGTCATGACCTGAGAAGCCCAATTCTGAGAGCGGGAGGGATGCCCCTTAAACAGAGCCCGGACGCCATCGGGATGAGGCTGCTTCAGCACCCCGCTCTCTGCGACCGCGCGCCTGCAGGCGGGGAGCCGAGGCCCCGGGAGGGCATCGCGGGGGTTCTCCCCGCCTCGGGGCGCAGCTGCGGCTCAGCCGGACCGGGCTGTGCCCAGGGCTCCCGCAACCCGGGCTCCGCCGCGCGGCGCTTGTCGCTGGAGGGTCCTCGGTACCCACCGGACCGCTCGTGCCCAGGTCGCGGGGGGTCAGTCCCCAGCCCTCTCCTCCTCGGTCACTTTCTAGTTCCCTTTCCAGGAACTTGGGCAACGGGATGCAAAGCCCGCGCCCAAGGGGAGCTGTCCGCCCGCCTGGTGCTGAAGGTGCCGAGCTGAGGGCGG
>NW_006432224.1:369993-371968 GCF_000325575.1 Pteropus alecto | reverse complement strand
CCCTCCCTCTCTCTCCCTCTCCCCCCACACCCTCCCTCCCTCCTCCTCGCCACCCCTCTCCCCCTTTCCCATAGGTCAAGCTGAGCCAAGGAGGAACATCGAATCCTAAAAGCTTGCCATTTCAAGATTCTAGATTCTTAACCTCACATTTCGCTTTCGCACTCATGCTCAGAAAGCTTGCTTTGGATTTTACCTTCCTCTAAATTCGTTTAGCCTTTTGAAAAGGAAGGAAGGAGGAGAGAAAGAAAGAGAAAGGAAAATCTCTTTCCAGACCACGGCCTGGGAAGGGGGACTTTTCAAGCTAAAATGTTCGCGTCTGCCAGGCTGACCCCCTAAGTCCAGTAAGTGGAGTGAAGCATCGCAATTTCCCGAGACATCGCGTTGTGTTCATTCATAACAATAACACGTTGAACACATGCAGAAAGGAAGCAGGTAAACAGCACAGAGATGCAAAAAAAAAAAAAAATCACATTTTCTTTTCCACTAGTCGAACTGTAAAACCTTCACAGGATGCTGCTCATTACACTGATAATTTACAAACCATTCAAGTATTGGTCTGTTTTTTCTCTAAACAGCTTGCACGCATTTGTACTTATGCTCACATAATAAAGAATACAGCAAGGAGGCTACAGCTTTGCTCAAAGAAGTGAACGGCAGACGTTCCCTGAGCTGCCACCCGTCCCCGCCACCCCTCCGAGAGGCCGTAGCCACAGAGATTGAGACCGAAACACTGATGCGTTAGGACCAACTGCCTGGCGTTAACCCTCCGAGCTGTGTGACCTTAGGGAAGTTGCTTAGCTTCTCTGTGCCTTTTCTCCATCTTTAAAACGGGAACAATGTGACGAGAGTTAAAATGAGTCGATCTATGCAAGCCTTCACACCGGCCCCCTTACGTTATCAATATCCGATGGTTATTTTTACCTATGTTCCTCTCACCGTGATAAAAATGGAGGCACCAAATGTTTCTTTTCGCTTGCATTCTTCCCAGCACCCCTGAAACCCACGTGGAGACCTGACATGTTTCTGCAAGCGATTCACGAACGGTAAGTCATTGTCTAACTGAGTTTTTAAGTGCTCGATTGTGTGGCAGAGAAAATCAGGGACCAGTGCGGAGTATGGTGAAGGCTCGTGTCTCGCTGACGCTGGAGGACACGCCGAAGGTGCTGGAGGTGGCAGAGCCAGGGACGTTCAAGTCTAGGAAGACAAGCTGAGCGGGAGACGAGCCTGCATGGGTGGACCGCAGGAGGGGCTCCGGGAGGGGTGAGTGCGGGAAGCCCACGGCCACACAGAGACAAGGGGGCGGCAGCTCCGCTGTTTAAAAAACACATCGTGTCACCATCCGCTCCACGCCTGACCACGCCCCGCTGGCGTTGGGCAGATTCCGGTTGTTCTTCCACGTATTTTATGAGCCAAGCTATTGAACCATATTCAAGGAACATTCAACCCACCGTTTCCCGACCCTACGCATACTCATTCAATATATGAAATACTTTCTAAGAACCATTTTTCGCAACATAAAAGCCAGCTTCTTAGTGGATTTATCCTAAGCCGAGCTAATATCGGAACACTTATGTGGTGAAAGACACGCTTCCTGAGCGATTATTACAAATGGAACCAGATGAAGTTTTGAGTCTTGGGAGTGTGAAGTACACGGAACGCAGCGCGCTCCGCGCTCAGCCGCACAGGACAGGACGCCTTGCGCTTCGCCTCCAGGCCTGGCTCCCCTGCCTGTCACTGTCCTTTTCAACAGCTGACAGGGATGTGGGGGGCTGTCTTTCCCTCGTTCCTCGAGAAAGGCACACATCGCAGGTGCTGTTTCCCAAACGCTCCCCAGCGCGACACTTTTCCACGCAGGATGAGGTCAGGGGACTTAGCAGGACGTGGGCCCGGAAGGGCAGCTTTCCGCAAAGCGTGTCACTCGGGGGCTGTGGCCTACCTAGACAGCGCGGCTGGTGGCCGCGGCAGCCGGAGGTCG
>NW_006432224.1:364364-369212 GCF_000325575.1 Pteropus alecto | reverse complement strand
GCAGCGTCAGGGTCTGGTGCTTGGAGGGGGGGGTTTCAAACCCAGATTCGCGGGGGACCGGGCCCCGCCACTCGGAAATCCCGGGGACCCGGGCCGCAGCTCCCAGCTGCCCGGCGGAGTCCGGACCGGGAGGAGCACCCAGCCGGGGACAGGCAGGGGACGGGCCAGGTAGCCGCGGAGGGCCCCGCTTCCCAGACCCCAAACACGCGCGCACACGCGCGCCGCTGCAGACGAGCCGTTCCACACCTGCGCGCACACACCTGCCCCCAGAGCCCGCGCGTGGACACGGGCGAGGCTTCTGCCTGGCGACCGAGGAAGCCAGCTCGCCAGAAACGCCCTTAACCCGCCTCCGGGAACGCGAGGCAGCTCATGGCAGCCACAGACGCTCCGCGGGGTTGGGGAGGGCCGGGGGGCGCTGGGACCACAGGGTTAGTCCCCGCGGCTGCGTGGGGCTCCCTGATCCAGGCTGCAGCGCTGCGGACTGCCCTGTGCTCCCCGCCCCTTCCCCCACTCCGCCCCAATCTCGGGGCTCCCCCTCCCCAAAACACCCCTGTTTGCACTTCTTCATTACCTGGATCTGGGCGCTGGAGGGCGCCGCTCCGGGCCGTGCGCCCTGCGGGTGTCACAGGCAGTGCTGGGTGGCGCGTTTTCACTTGTGTTTGTCCGGTAGGAAGGAAGGAACTGGAGAGGCAGCCCCCCTCCCCCCAGATGCCCAAGGGTCCCATTCTCAGTCCCCACCTTCGGCAGGGGCGGTGGTCCCTGGGGAAGGACGCTCCGCCCTCCGGGCCATCAAACTCGCCTTCACTAGAAGTTGAGAGGGTGCGGGGGACAGCGGACTCCACCGGTGGCTCCTGGCTCGCTGTACCAGGCAGGACTCTGCTCGGCCTTTCGGCTGGAGTGTCTGGGATTTAAGGGCGGGCCCTGCGGCTGGTTCTGACCAGCAGACAGCGCCAGGCATGACGCAGGGGTCCAGAGCCACGTTCTCTAGGTCCGAAGTCCTGTCTGCGTGACCCGCTGTGACCACCGGCCGGGTGAAGTGACCTGCAGTCCTGGGTTAGATAAGCGTTTAGAGTCGAAGATGCTAACCGCGCCGGGAGAAAACGTGCCGTGGTCCCCATGTGATGAGCAGGAGGCGCCTGGTGTCTGACTTGAAGCCGCTGAGTTTCCGGGCATCTCAGACACGTGTGGCCTCCTGTGACAGCACGCGTCCATGCCACCCCGGCGGATGCGAGGGCGTGGCGTGCCTGCACCCCGGCCGGTCCCTGGCCTTCTCAGTGGACGTTGCACAGCATTTAGGGTGAAAAAAATCCAAATTTTGAACTGGTTTCTTTGCTGTCTGCCTCATCTTTGAAACTGTCTTTGTCCTTCGAATGGGCCCTGCAGACTGTACTCTGGTGTCCAGAGCCGCCTTTCAAAGCTGTGGTTCGTGCCGAGAGGGTTCTCGTTTGCACCTGAACTGCCTCCTGGTGCTGAGCAGCCGGGGATGGGTTGAGACACTTGAGCTCCGTGGTGCAGGCTGGGCGGCCCCCTGGAGGAGGCGCCCCCTCTGACACGCTGTGAGCCTCTAAGCTCATACAGTGCAACGACTCAGTAACACCGAGCTCAACTGCCTCCTGAGGTCCAGGAGCCCCGGGCGACGCTGGCCAAGACCTCAGACTTCATCCTTGTCCTCCTGGTGTGGAGAAGGCGTAAGGCAGCTGAGGGTTGAGCCGCGCTTCCCAATGACGGCGACATCGCTGATTGTTTTTTTACCAAAAAAAGCTAATTGCAGTGATGGCGTCTGAGAGCCGACTCTCGTGACAGAGCGCTCGTGGAGATCACGTACAGCTGCTTAGAACTGAGGGAAACAGAGCATTTTCGCCTTATTCACATCCCAGTGGGTCCCCTGAGGTGACAGCTGGTTTTCATCAGAGCGAGGTCTTCCCGTGGGGCCGGCCTTGTGTCTCCAGCGCTGCGAGGCTTCTGTTCTGTTCTCTGGTGTGGGATGGGGACTGCAGGTGCCTGTGCAGGCTGCTCACGGGGACATCTGTGCCCACCGCCCGCCTGGCCTGGAGCCAGGGGTCCCTGTGACTCCTGCGAGAGAGCAGGCCAGAGCTTCTCTCTCCTCTGTCCCCCTCCCGCCCGCCCTGGCTTCTCGGGGAGAGGCTTACACAATGTCGGGAAAACCCCATCACCAGCAGAGGCAGAATCAGGCTCATTTCGAAACCTGTCACTCCAGTAGCTTCAAGTGGTTTTCAGAAGCCAGGGCTGTGCGTGCACAGGGCTGACGGAGCCGGTCACTGTGCTCAGTCTGTGTCCCTGTGACCACTGGGCAGCGACAGAGCTTGGGGAGCGTGATCTGGCTGTGCTGGTGAGCCGTCCTTGGCTGGGGGGAAGGAGAGGGGCGAGGGCAAGGGGAGACAGAGCCAGCAGACAGACGCGGAGGGAGAGCAGAGCGGTCCTGTCCTCAGAATGTCCTGTGCGGAGTGGCCGAGGTCACCCACCCCTCTGCGCACCTTCCAGGTCCTGTGGGTGGCCGACGGCTGGCTCCCGGCCACCCACGTCCTGCAGAGCCCGATTCAACCTCCTCATCTCGTCTCCCCCAAAATGATAAAATTATTTCTGACGATATTCCTGACGAGAGAAAATATTTCACGGTGACATTGAAAACTCTATAGTGTTATTTGTAAAAGTTCAGCATTACGAGTAATGAGACGTAGCAGATCGCTTGATGAATCTGTGTCCCAGATGCGATAAGTTCCCATCGACGGTGACTGTTCGGTGTGAACAGATCCGTGGCTGCTCGTAGATTCTCGTGATGATTTATTTTACCCTCCTAGCCAACGGGTATTCACGAAACAGAATTACACGTGAGCGTCTAAGCCGGGGAACGGCTTTCGTGAACGGAGTCTGCAAGACGCAGGGCGTATACTCATCACCGAAATCTGACCCAGGTCTAGACTGACGCTGCCCTCTGCTAAGGCGCAGGCGTAGACAATATGCCCCAAAATGATCATATACGGTCACAAAATGTTATATATGTAACATATACATATTATATATATATATATAACATGTTATATATGTAAATGTTATATATGTAACATATACAAAATGTTATATATGTAACATATACATACACGTATATGATTCCCAAGACGTAAACTAAGTAGACGTAATGAACTTTAAAAAGTTTTTCCTCATCGTTCAGTTCACATTCCTTATAGACCATTCAGAAAGTTCCAGAAAGTAACTCAAGCTCGTGTCGCAGAGCACAGCTGCCCTGAGCTGGCTAACGTTCAGCACCTGTCTGGAAAGCTGAACACGAGTGTGCTCGTACCCAGCCCTTTTTAAAAATGCCGTCAGGGCGCACACGCTGGCGAGGGACAGGGCACGGAGCTGGCTTGCGGGGCCAGCGGGCATGCCCGCCTGCGAGAGATGCTTAATGGCAGAAGGGGACCTGCTCTTCAATCTCAACAGCCTCACTCGCTCAGGCAACTCGCTTGTCACTTTGAGGCCTCTCCGTTCGAGAGCTCCTGTCAGGGCCTGTCACCCAGAAGAGGCACCGTCCCGCTCAGCCTGCACCCACAAGCTCAGAGACGCTCAAGCGCTCATTCGAACCCCTCGATTAAGGGGCTCAGAATCAGCTCGTGTTGCACATGGCCCGACGGTGTCCACCGACCAATAGCTCTGTTCCCCGTCACCCCGCCCGAGTGCCGGCCAAGCGGGCCAGCGCACAGCGTCCCCACCAAAGACCGCGTTCTCCACGAGAAGCACGAACGTCACACTCAGCTCTCTGCGGCGCGTGTGTCCTGCAGATGCTCCCCGGAGCCAGCACCTGACCAGTGCCTGGACGGCGGCTCTGTCCCCGTCAGAGGTGCTCGGGCCGGTTTACTCGTCACAGTGTCTGTAGCTGGCCGCGGACGTGCGATCATTTTGCGACATTTATGAAAACGTTATGGCCGCTGGTCATTGCTCCTAACGAATCTTTCCGATGCGTCCGCCTCTCTGTTTTGGGTTTGAGAGTTGGCCCGTCGGCGGGGATGAGGGTCTTGGTTGGGTCTCTTTGCCAGGTTTCAGGGACGCGGGGGTGGGCCACGGTGCGGACGCCTTCTGGGGCTGTCACGGCAACGTTCTGTCTCTCTGTGCCGTTGTCACAGGTCGGGAAGCGTGGAGGACGACGAACACGACGACGCGCCATCGAACCAAAAGTGGGTCCTGGCTCCGAAATCGCAAGACACCGACGTGACTGTCATCCTCAACAAGCTGCTGAGAGAATATGACAAAAAGCTGAGGCCGGACATTGGCAGTGAGTGTCGGCGCCCGCCCTTCCCACGGAAAATGGGCCGCGATGGTGTCCGGGTGTTTTTTTGAGTTTTTATTTTTAAACGATGATAAGCTCACAGGGCGTCGCAAAGATCGTGCGGGGTCACACGACCCGCGACGGCGGCATCGTACAGAAAGCGGGATGTGGCGCCCGCACGTCCCGTGCAGCCTTGGGCGAGGACGGCCACCCCACCCGTTCATGGCCACGCACGCAGCGCTCTGCTGCCAGCCGCCAGCCGCTCATTCGCCCCCCGTGTCCGTGCGTCTGTCATTCTGAGAATGTCACGTGCGTGCGGTCCCTCAGCCTGCGACCTTTCGAGACCGGCAGGACCGTGAGGGGAGCCGTCCAGGTCGGCATGGCCTCGGCTGTCACCCTTCCTTACTGCGGAGCCTGTAGTCACACCCCGGGGAGGTGCACCTGGGCCGTCACAGACGGGACGACTGCGGGCATCGGTACCCCGGTTTTTACGCGGACACTCGGTTTCATTTTCTGGGATAAAGTGCTCGGTGACGGGTTTTGCGTTTTTTTAAGAAACTCTTAAA
>NW_006432224.1:356415-364354 GCF_000325575.1 Pteropus alecto | reverse complement strand
CTCTTTCCCAAAGAGGCTGGACCATTTTCTATTCTCACCCACAATGTACGAGAAATTCGGTTTCTCCGTATCGTCGCCGGCTCCTGGCATCGTGCATATTTTGTCATTTCGGCTGCTCCGACGGGTCTGTATCTGAGAGGCTGGTGTCTTGTGTGGGTTCACTGCCTCTCCTAATGGTTAGCGACGGTGACCTCTTTTTATCTGTTTATTTGCCACCTGTACATCCTCTTCATTGAAATGTCTTTTCGTGTTATTTGCCCGTGGAAAAGTCGGATTATTTTGTTTGATGTTTTTTTCCGCTGTATATTAAGAGTTCTTCACTTATTCTAGATACGACTCCTTTGCCAGACGTAGTTTGCGGATTTTTTTTCTCTCTCGGTCTGCAGCCTCTCTGTTCATCTTCTTAATAGGCCTTTTCACAGAGGAAAAGTTTTTAATATAGATGAAGTGCAATTTATGGATTTTTTTTTCTTTTCTGAAACGTGCTCTTGGAGTAACGTCTGAGAACGCTCTATGAAGCCTGAGTTTCACAAGAGTCTCTCCTTCGTTCTTCTGAAAGCTTCATAACGTTCTTGACAGAGTCGTTTCATTTTTACCCCCAACCCCCTCTGGCAACCATCAGCTTATTCTCTGTACCCACGGGCTGTCGGTTGGTTTGTTTCGCTCTTCAGATGCCAAGTATAAGTGAGATCACATGGCGTTTGTCTTTCTCTGTCTGGCTTACTCCACTTGACATAATACTCTCTAGGTCCTTCCATGTCATCTGCGATGGTAAGATTTTATTCTTCTTCACGGCTCAGCGATGTTCCATGGTGTATATGTGCCGCCTCTTCTGTATCCGGCCACCTATCATCGATGGGCACTTAGGTTGCTTCCAGCCCTTGGCTATTTCTAGTGATGCTGCAGTAAGCGTAGGGGCGCATCGAGCTTTTCAAGTTAGTGTTTCGTTTTCTTTGGATAAATATCCAGAAGCGGGATGGCTGGAACATCAGGTAGTTCTGTTTTTAACTTTTCGAGGGAACTCCGGACTGTTTTCCACAGCGGCTGCCCCAGTTTGCAGTCCCACCAACAGCGCCCGAGGGGTCCCTGTTCTCCACATCCTCATCTACACTTGTCGTTGATTTACTGATGACGCCATCCTGACGGGTGTGAGGTGGCGCCTCATTGTGGCTTTAATGTGCATTTCTCTGATGATGCGTGACATTGAGCATCTTTTCATATGTCCGTTGGCCACGCGTATGTCTTCTTTGAAGAAATGCCTATTCAGGTCCTCTGCCCGTTTTTAAATTGAATTTTTTTTTTTTGGTGTTGAGTTGGTATATGAATTCTTTATGTGTTTTGCATATTAACCCTTTATCAGATGTATCGTTTGCAAAGACCTTCTCCCGTTCAGTAGGCTGTCTTTTCATTTTGTGGATGGTTTCCTTTGCTGTGCAAAAACTTTTTATTTAACATAGTTCCGTTTGTTTATTTTTTTCTTTTGTTTGCCTTGCTCGAGGAGACACATCCAAAAAGGTCTTGCTAAAACCGATGTCAGAAAGGTGACCGCTTGTGTTTTTTCTAGGAATTGTAAACACATTTAAGTCTTCAATCTATTTTGGGTTTATTCTTGTATAGGGTGTAAGAAGGTGGTCCCTTTTCATTCTGTTTTTTTTTTTTTTGCATGCATCTGTCCAGTTTTCCCAGCACCGTTTCTTGAAGAGACTGTCTTTTCCCCATTGTATATTCTTGCCTCCTTTTTCAGATGCTAATTGATCATATAAGCAGGGATTTATTTCTGGGCTCTCTCTTCTATGCCATGAATCCGTGTGTCTGTTTTCATGCCGGCGTCACGCTGCTTTAATTATTGTGGCTTTGTAGTATACTTTGATATCAGGGAGTATAATACCTCCCACTTTGTTCTTTCCCAAGATTTCTTTGGCTATTTGGAGTCTTTTGTGGTTCCACATAAATTTTAGGATTCTTTGCTCTAATTCTGAAAAGAATGCCATTGGTATTTCAGTGGATTACACTGAATCTGTTTAGTACTTTAGGTAGGAGGGACATTTTAATATTATTAATCTTCCCGATCCATGGGCAAGGTGTCGCCTTCCATTGATTTGTGTCTTCCTCAATTTCTTTCTTCAATGTCTGATAGTTTTCAGAGTACAGGTTTCTTACCTCTTCGGTTAAATTTATTCCTAGGTAGCTCACACTTTCTGATGCAATTGCAAATGGGGTTGTTTTCTTATTTTGTTCATTATCGGTGTACAGAAACGCAATGGATTTTTGTATATTGATTTTGTGTCCTGCAAATTTACTGAGGTCATTTCTTAGTTCTAATAGTTTTTTGGTGGAGTCTTTAGGGTTTTCTATCTATAGTAATCATGTCATCTGCAAATAATGAGCATTTTACTTCTTCCTTTCCAATCGGGATGCCTCCTATTTCTCTGTCCTTTCTGGGTGCCCCGGCTTGGACTGACGGCCACTGCAAGGACATTGCAGGCAGGCCAGGGCCCTGGCCTTCGCTAGGGAGGCGGGGGGATGGAAACGGTGGGGCTCACGGCCCCTTCGAACCCCAGAGAATTCTCCCGGTCCTCAGCCTTCTCTGCACAGCCTCCGTCTGGTCTGTTACAGAGAAGGTGGCCCGTGCAGAAGCGACCTGCCAGGGGCTCTACCTGCGGGGTAGGTGGGAAGCGTGGGAACCGGCGGAGCATGCGCTCTGGGCGCCTGGCGCAGGGCCTGAGGGGAGGCAGGTGCGGAGGGCGGCAGGTGCGCGGAGCGGCAGGTGCAGGGGAAGGTCACGCCCGGCGCTTTGCTCCTCCCCGGCCCCCAAATCAAAGGCTCCCGGCCACGCAGCGTGGCCGCCCACGGAGCTCCGGCAGGTAGGCCTCAGCCCCGGGCTCAGCCAGCCCCCCATCCACACCCAGCGCCCAGACCTGGAGGAACTTGCATAAAAGTGTGTTTGCGCCAACCCGGGGGCGTAGGCCGTGGAGCAGCCATCACATGCTCCCGAGAGGGACAGTTTGCAGTTTCTCTTAGGTGTCTGAGATTAAGAAGGGGGCGTAGGGAAGACCCGTCGGGGGTCTGACTCCGCCACGTCAGAGCTGTGCCAGCCGAGATGCACGACGGCCAAGGACAGGGCTGGGGGAGACTGTCGCCAGAGAAGGGAGCGGCCTGGGCGTGGCCCCCACCGTGACCCGCCCAGGCGGGGACTCGTGGTCAGACCTCCCTGTGGGGTCGCTCTCCATAGAACCCCCGTTTTTGGTCCCCAAGGGCCCCGAGCATCTCCGGCCTCCTCCCACCCGCCTCCGGCTCCCGGCGGTTGTCAGCAGCGGCGATGCGGCTGGTTCTCTCGCAGGCGGGTTGCTACCTGCACAGGTGTGTGCTTCGTCTCGCTTGTGGGTGGGGCGAGTGTCCCAGGCTGCTGCCAGCTTGGTCCTCCTGAAAAAGTTTTTTAATTTTACGTTTTACACTTTAATTCACTGTTGTGAGTTCACTTTTATATAAAATCAAGGTGTTCTTCGTGGATGCTGTTTTGCCGATGGATGTCCGGTTACCCCATCGCTGTTCGGAAAACACTAACCCTTCTCTGTGGAATTGCTTTTTGCATATTTGTCAAAAGTCAGTCGGATCACGGCCGTGGGCTCTTCCTGAGTTCCCGCCTTCGTTCCCTTCACTGGATTTTCTATTTTTGTGTCAATAGCCACAGTCCTGACTTCTATAGCTCTGTAGTAAGTCTCGAAATTGGGTCGAGCAATTAAACCTCTTCTTCCTCTTTTTCAAAATTACTTTAGTAATTCATTTGCTTTTCCGAGTGAATTTTAGAATACTCTTGTCTATATTGACCCACCTCCCCTCCCCCGTCCCCCCAAAAAGGCTTTCATTAAATCTGTAGATCACTCTGGGAAAGGACTGACACGTTCGCTGCGATGTCGTCCGGTTCAGTCGCAGTTCCTCACGTGCTCTGTCCTGAGTACATTTCGTTAGATCTGCGCGTGTCTCTCGCGTATCTGGAGCGGTTGCGAATGGCGCGGTGGTTTTAAATTTCTCCTTTCCCCGCGCTCATTGCTAATGCACAGAAACACCTTTGCTTTTTATATCTCGACGCCCGCTGAGTTGCTGAACGCACTTGTTGTCTTTAGGAAGTTTCGTGTGTTTATTTTTTGAGGATAGGTTCCTTGGGATTTTACCCCGTGGTGGCATCGGCAGAGGAAGGACGTCTCAGGGACCTCTCGTGTCCTTCTCTCGCTCGACGGCACGGGCCAGACCTGTGGTCCTCAGCGGGCTGCTGATGCTCCGAGGGCCCGTCGCGCCTTGTCCCAGGTCTGAGGGACGAAGCCTTCACGCTTTCGGCACGAGGGCCGACGTCAGCTGCAGGTGTTTCGCGTGTGTTCTTGATCAAGCTGCGGCGGCCCTGGCCACTATCCCTAGTTTGCTGAGACGATTAGTTTTTATCATGAATACGTGTTGAATTTTGCCAAATGCGTTTTCTGAATCAGTAGATCATGTGATCATGTGATTTTATTTTCAGCCTAGTAACATGGCGGGTTAGACTGATCTATTTTCAAATATGGACCCAGCCTTGTGTCCCTGAAATACACCTCACTCGGCCATCGTGGTTCATGTCTTTTATGTATTTATTTTTGTCTATATTTACCTGTATATATAGAGAGAATTTTTTTATATGTTCTTGAATTATATTCGGGTATCCATTATTTTAAAAGTCTAACTAAAAATTCAAAATCATGAGCTTCTAAATTGGTGTTTTCATAGAAGAGAGATATATCCATTCTATAGAGAGTATCTCCAAATAATGTACCTGATCATTTGGTTTGACACAGGAGTCACCTTTGTCAGTTGTACACACACTGAAATAGGTATTCTACGGACATTTATTTTATTTTATTTTATTTTTTATTTTATTTATTTTTATTTTTTTTTATTTTTTTCCCGATCTTTGTGCGGTTTCGGTCTCCGGTCACCCTGTAGGAGGCGGATCGGGCCGTGCTCCCTCGTCTTGTTTTCCGGGTAGAAGTTACGGCTCATTCTTCTTCGGCCATTTCCGAGAATTCTCAGTGATGCCCTCTGACCCCCGAGGTTGCTTTCCTTGGCGTTTTTCCGTTACAAATTCATTTCCTTCATAGTTAAAGGCCGTGCAAATGATCCGTTTCCCATTGGGGTAGGTTGTCACGGTTTGTGCTTTTACGGAATCGGCCCGTTTCTTTTAAACTGGAGATGTTTGTAGACTTGTCCGTGACATTTCTGGACCGTCCCCAGAAGGCCTGTAGGGCCCGAGCTGCGAGGCCCAGGGCGTTTCTGGGGTTGGTGATCCGCGTCTCGAGGTTTATTCCACTGACCTTTTTAAAGCATCAACTTCTGTTTCATCGCATTTCTCCATGGTTTTTCTGTTTCCGGTTTCACTCGATTTTGCCTTTATCATTTCCTTTGGTTTGGGTTTATTTTAGGCTTCTTCTTAGAGTCCTGATTTGAGATTTTCCTTTTCTGACATAAGCATCCAGTGTTCTACGTGGCCTTCTCCGCTCTGCTTGAGCTGCATCTCAGAGTTTGATGCTGTATTTTTATTTTCATTCAGTTCAAAGTGCTTTTTCATTTCCCTTGAGGATTTTTTCTTTCGCCCACGGGTTATTCGGCGGCGCGTGTCTAGTTTCCGCGCGTTTGGAAGTTTTCCTGTCGTGTTGCTGCTTTGCAGTTTGATTCCGTGGGGTCAGAGGACGCCCTCTGCATGCGTCCAGTCCTTTTAAATCTGTTGGCATTTGATTCATGGCCCCGGACGTGGTCCATGCGGGTGGGTGCCCCACGGGCAAAGACGTTTGCTCTGCCGTTCTGGGGGGTGTGGGTCCTGTCGTCTGAGGATGTTGTTGAGTCGTTCTATAGCTTTGCCGACGTTCTGTCTAGTTTTCCCATCTATACCGTCAAAAAAGTGGGTTCTAATCCAAGACCGAGATGAGGGTGGTGTGCTTGGCCAGGAGAGAGAGGCACACCGGGCCGCGCAGGCCCACTCCGTCGTCATGGTGACGGTGAGCAGCTCGGGGATGCAGCAGACTCTCTCCAGAGGGGGCTCCCAGGCCGCGGCTTGTCTCGGCTTCTCCACCGGGCCCCACCCACTGCCCGAGCCCCCTTCCCCTTGGACCCGCCCTGCCGCCCTCCCAGGCCGAGGGACGCTCGGTCTCCGGTGTCTGGACCTGCTCCAGTTCCGACGGACGCACACAGGTGCGGGGTGCACGTCCAGGGCAGGGCGGGAGGAGCCCTAAGTCCCACCGTGACACGGTGACAGACGGTCTGGACACAAAGAATGGGCTGCTGTGTCAGTTACCAGCGCATTCGCTGAGACAGAAACAACGGACCCGTCGCTGTCACCTCTAAATGGAATCGCAAAACTACATTCAAGTCCCTTCCCACACCAGCACAGGCTCTAAACCTGGCCCGGGAGAGCGGCCAGGCAGCGCGAGGGTCTCCCACAGCCGTGTCCCCGGGAGAGAGGACAGGCAGTGCCGGGGTCTCCCACCGCCATGTCCCCAGACCCTGCCAACTCAGCCGCTGTGTCAGGTTGCTTTGCCAAGGGACCTGCCTGTGACGGCTCGAGCCACTGTCACACAGATCAGTCTGATACCAAGGTTTCTGTTCTGCTGTCGGCGTTTCGTCACCCCGTAGTTACCATCCTGACCCCAAACACCCTACGGATTGTTTCTTACAGGTTTGCTGCGCCCTGCCGACCTGGCTGCTCTGCTGCCAATCCGCGTGTGGGGGGAAAATGCAGATTAAAAGCTGTGGCTTCCGAGAATACCGTGGTTGGGAGCGATTCTGAAGGAAATCTGTCCAGCCGGCCACAAACCCCCGAGAGCCCTTCACGCCGGTGCGGTCAGGGCCAGCCCCTGACCACCACTGTCCGCCAGTGTCCCCACAGCTTCGCCTCTCCCGGCACGTCGTGCGGGTGGGCCCGTCGGACACAGCGTGCTCAGGCCGGCTTCTCCCACTCGGCCGCGTGCATTGAAGGGCCCTCCGTGGCTTCTCATGGCTGGACCGTGCTCCCTTTTTCTTGATATTTATTGCTTTTCCCTCGTCGGATGGAGCACAGTGTCTCTATCCGTCACCTGCCGCAGGCGCCTGGGCTGCTCCCGCGTTTGGCAGCGTTAATGATGCCGCTGTAAACATCGTGGACACGTTTTTTTGTGTGGCTCGACGATTTTTTACTGATAAGTTTTGAATATTTTTAGTAATTGCAAACCCATGACCATCGACATCTCATCAAAATCTTGGCCGCTCCGAGCCTTCTCCGTAGATTGTGCCGGGTTCGCTCTCACTGCAGACGCTGAGTCGCTGCGTTTGCTCACACATTCCTCGGCCGCTCCACGTCCTGCCTGTCTACGCAGCACGAACCCAATCATTTCTTTTCATAGTTATTCCTCTTCGCCATCTCATGTCCTTAGATTACAGCTTCCGTTTCCGGGCGGCGCCTGTTTACGGTCACGATGCTCATGGTCTCTGCCCGTGGGACGGCGTCACAGTCACGTCTTCTCCCCCGTCTCCCGTTGCTGAGGATGATTGTTCCTCCGCGACCGTGACACGTATGTGTTACATACAAACATACTTGTGACGTGTATCTTATTTTTAAATGTATCACTGGTTATGGGCCTCGCTATACAATGATTTATGTATATGTGTTTATACATATATATGGGTTTTTTTTTGCGATTGCTGTTTACTTTAGTTAGGAAAAAAGGCGCGTGGGGTTATGTGCCGTCTACGAATTGCCGACGCTACACCCTTCATCCGGGTTCTTGGCTCCCTGGCTCGGAGTTGAATCACTGGCCGAGGTCGCGTGCTCTCCGCTTGAAGAAACAGGTCTGCTCGTCACTGTTCCCTCCGGTGTGTGCATCTCGGGACACGTCTTTAACCTCCGCGCCGAATGGTGGTTTCTTACGTCCCGCGCCGGGAT
>NW_006432224.1:346368-355923 GCF_000325575.1 Pteropus alecto | reverse complement strand
GGGCGGGAGCGGGGGGCGGGGGCGGCACGGAGCGCGCCCCGGCCTCTCACACGTGCTAACACGCGTGCATTTTCTCTCCGCAGTGAAGCCGACCGTGATCGACGTGGACATCTACGTCAACAGCATCGGCCCCGTGTCCTCCATCAACATGGTGAGACCCGGCTTTCCTCCGACGGAACGGCCTTCGGGCCGGTTCTCAGCTTCTGCTGTGGGTTTGGGATGCAGGCTGAGAACACGCTGACTTCCTAAGTCTGTAGCATGCGTCGGTCGTTTCGGTCTTGAAAATGGTGACCGTCGAGGAGAGCTGGTGGCAGTGGCAGCGGCCGGTCCCTCTGGCGATTCCAAAGCGTCCGGCCCCGCATTCTACACGCCGGTCACGCACACGGGTTTTCGGATGACACTTTGCGGGTTTGCAGCTTCCCGCTACCTGTGACCTTCGTATCGGGGGTGGACTGAAGTGACACCTTTGGGTTCTGAGTTCGTCGTTTCAAGAAGCGAAAGACTCGCCTTTTCGTGTTTCTTGGGGAGGGACCTCAGGTGACCCCGCTTACACGTCCGCCTTGAGTCTGACCCCGAAGCTGAACGAGGTGCCTTTTTTTAACGGGAGGAAGCGTTTTTTAACGGCATTGAGAGGCGATTTCCCCAACTGGGCAGAGCGGGCTCCAGGGGTGACCGTTGGTTGTGTCCGTGTCCTTCCCTGTCCCGTTAGGGACGTGGGGACGAGCTGGCGGGCGTCTATGGGGACACGACCGGCAGGTGCCACCGCTTTGCAGATGCGGGCGGCGGGCGGTCCCCTCTGCCAGGCCTTCCCTCTGCCCTGCCAGCTCCTGGATCCGGGGTCGTGGGGCTGGGCGGGAATGCAGTGTGCTGACTTCGGGGCGTCCTTTTGCGGAGTGTCCGTGGATGTTAAGTGACCCTTCCCAGTCTGCAGCAGCCGGTCCCTGTCCACAGCCAGGTGTTCTCAGTGCCCGGCTTTTCGCTGGCGACACCGAGGTTCCATGTAGGGGTAAAGCACAGTCACGGGGACAGAAACCGCCCTCGTCCCCGTGGACTGGAGACGGGGCATCGGCGGGGAGGTGCCGTGAACGAAAGGGCGTTTGCGCCCCAGGACCTGCGGACGGGCAGGGCCGGCTGGGTGCGCACCCCGGAGCCCGTCCCTGGGGAGGGGGCCGCTCGCGGTTCGCTGCCCGGTCTCTGCTTCTCGTTGTCACGTTTGACGTCCTTGTGTGGGTCCCACCGCACCCCTCCCAGCTTCCCGTCCCACACTCGGCTTCCTGCAGGGCCCAGAACGGGGACAAAGCAGAGGCTGGGCCCCGGGCGCCGGCAGGCCACACCGGTGCTCCCCCAGGGCGGAGCCACCGCTCCCTGTCACCGAGGGCCCGGTGGCGTCCTCCGTGCTGGGGACACGGTCGGGGAGGAGACGTGCACGCAGGGGCCTCTCGGTCCCTTTCAGAGCTCACGAGCCCATGGCACTGAGACCCTCTCAGGACCTCTGACGACTGATGAGCCTCTCGCCCCTCCCTCTGCTCGGCCCCCTCCTCGCTGACGACACCACGGTCCAGAGACAGAGCCGTCCTCGGGGCCACGCCGGGAAGCGGAGGCGCCCGGCGTCCCCGTCCCCGTCCCCGAGGGGGCAGGCAAAGCCCGTTTCCCTGTAACTCGGGTCAAACTCAGAAGATAGAGGTTTCGCTGAGCGTTAACGTTTAGGCGTCTGGAGGGGATTCACGTGAGGGTTAAAGGACCCGTGAACTCTGTCCCCGTCCATCTCCCCCTGGAACCGCCCAGCCTCCTCTGGCCTGTCACCCGTCTCCGTGAGGGGCCCCCGTGGGTGACAACGCATCCAGCACCCCGTGTCCAAGCGGCACTCGTGGGCCGTGTTTGCTGAGAGCCGGCCTCCGGCTGCGCTGGACGGGTGACAGGCCCCTGGAGAACGGGCCGGTGCCGTGGGCCCGGGCTCGGCCGCCTTGTTTAAACCCGGTGACCCTCACGCCTCGCACACGCGCTGGCTGGCAGGCTGCCCCGGGAGGTGGCTCGCTGGGCGACAGCCGGAGGCCCTTCCGGCCCTCGGAACCTGTCATCGCCGCGTGTTACGCAGCAGCCCCCAGGGCCCCGCGTGGCCTCGGAAGGTCCCCGAGACCTCCGAGGTCAGCAGGTCGTGCGTTAGCAGGCGACCCGACGCCAGGAACTCTGTGGAGTTACCGCGTTGCGTGCGAGGTGACGTGAGCATCACGCAGAGGCCTCTCCGCCGCCTGGCGCCCGGGAGGAGCACAGGGGACGAGGGACCAGGACACCCCGAGGGGCTGCACGCACGGGCTGGTGACGGGGGTGGGGAGGGGACCTCCTCCCCGCGCCAGCGCCCCGGGCTGTCCCATTGCTTCGTGGCTGGAAAGCCGAGTGATCTGCTGCCCCCGAGCTCCGTCCTCGGTGAGGGGCCCGACGCCTCGGGCCGGGCTGCTGCGTGTCCCCCTCCTCCTTGTCCCGGCCGCCCTGGCTGCGGCTCCGTCTGTCCTGAGAGGTCCTGATTGGACGTCGGTTTTCCAGGGGCCATGAGATGCCGGTTCACCCCCCGAGGCCGCGTCCCCTCCGGCCGGTCAGCGGTGCTTTGTCAGGGGTGAGGACTCGGGGACAGTTCCTCTCTGTCCTGCAGACGGAGGAGGTGGCTCTCTGTCCCTCTCACGTGTGACACCCCATGGGCCTTCACATGCTTTCTGTCGTTTTGATAAAGGGTGTGTGGTGCGAGGTTCTGGTTTCCGGACAAGTCGCAGAATAGGGACGAGGACAAAACAGACTGAGCTGCTCGCTGAGTGACCATCCGCCGGGGCCACACCCGCCGGGGGGTCAGCCAAGCGCTGCACAGGCTTCTCCTGGAGAAGGGGCAGGAAAGCGGCCTGGGAGCCCCCCAGCTTTTACCCCGGGGCCTCTGCGGGGAGCTGGAGAGGCGGCCGCAGCGTCCTGTGGCTTCCTTCTCTTTCCACATGAAGTCCTGGTCAATTTAGACGTGTCGCTCTCAGGTTTATACCTTTCAAGAGCAAAGTGCTCTCTGTGGGAAGTGGCATTGGCCGCCTCCGCGCAGTCCCAGAAAGGGACTGACTTTGCCTGACACACCTCTGCAGCGTCGCTCGGTGGGAGCTGAAGTAAATGACGGTGGCGCTGGCTGTTTACAATAAACGTCAGGTTTCGGGGGGAGCCCTTCGGCCGTTTGCAGCTGGTTCCGAGATGCCCCTGTCCCCGACCCTCGCTGGAGCCGCAGGTCCTGCTGAGGCCGCAGAGGTTCACGCAGCCCGTCGGGCACCCTCTGAACACCGGATGTCACCGGTTTAATGCACCACGTTCGTCCCGGCCTGTTCGCGACGCCTCGGTGGCCTTTTTTTGTGCGTGTCTATGGCTTTTAAAGGTAGATCCGGGCCACCGGAAGGACTCTCAGGAAAAACGCAAACACTTCGGTTTCTTGGCAAATTGTAAAATAGTTTTCAGTCCGAGTCCCATCCGACTCACAGCGTAAGTCTTCCTCCAATGACCTTTACGTGTGTTTCTCCCGAGCATTAAAGAAAAATTAACTCTGTGTTTTACCACCTGTCAGAAAGATGTCTTGTTCCTTTCTGCCAGTCTCCTTTTTACCCCAAATTCATTATTCTTGAACGTTTGTGGACTTGAATTTTAAATACAGAATGTTCGACTCACTGAACGCTTAATTTTGTTACGGATTCGATTATAGATCATCTTTGTCATGATGTTTTTTTCCATCGAGAATAAAATGAATCCTTATTTAAAAAAAAAAAAAAAAGAGCCGCACACGATGTAAAGATCTTTCATCCTCCCGGCGGGTTTTAGGGAAGCACTGTGACGGGGCGACAGCCTGAGGGGACCCGGGCGCGTCTCCTGGGTCCCACCGCGCTGCGTCTGGGAAACCCGTTTCCTCCACCTGCCTCCAGCACAATCCTTTCCCATCTCCTCCTGTTAAGTTCTCCCAAGCTCTCGGAGTGAAGAAATGTGTGATGTTTATTTAGAACCGAACTCGCACCGTGAGCGGAAATGTCGGGGGAGAGGGTGACGGGGCAAAGGCAGACGCCAGCGCGGACGCACACGCGGGGGCCCCCGACGGCGAGCGCGGCTGGTGGGGGGGCCGCCGATTTGTTAGCTTCTCCCAAGAAAAATGAAAACGCCGATATATTTATATAAACATGAAATAGTCCTCGATTTCTAAATTCCAAAAACCCATCAGAACATGTGACAGCCCCCTCCGCCTTCCGCCCGGCTGAGCCGTGTCCCCAGCAAGGGGACGTTTTGTAGCCACACGAGAGGGCCGGGGGCTTTGCGAGGACGCGTGTGTCTTGGAGTCGATGGCCCGGGGTCCGCGGGGACACATGGAGCAGGCAGGGAAGGCTCGTCCCCTGGCGCTTCGGCCCGTGACCTCCAGACTCGGGGACATCAGTGTCCGGGCGCGCGAAGCCACCAAGTGTGTTATTTTGCGATGACAGGGCACTTCCTTATGGCTTCATTGGCTGTTTCCTGCGCTGACCTCGGTGGGGAGGGGGCCGGAGGGAGGGGGCGAGACGCACGCACTGTCTCCCGAGACCGCCGGTGGCTTCCTGGGCTTCGCGGCCACCCGCTGGCCGCACCTCGATCCGCCGCGGACGGCTCTGCGAGTCAAAGGCGGGACGCGTCCTCGGCGGCCCCGCGGCGTTTCAGGCGGGGCTCAGAGAGCCGGGTGTGCGGCGTGGAGTGTGTCCGCAGCCGGACACGCACCGGGGCAGCGGGCCTGGCCCCTCGGCTCAGTCGTCACACCGTCGGATGCTTAAACGCGTGCCACGTTCAAATCCACCAAGGGCTCCCACGGGTTCCGACCGCCCAGCAGATGGCGAGTAAATCATGTGTCGCCTTGACCGGGCCACGAGCGGTGCAGACGCTGGGTCAGACGGGATCCCGGTGTGTCTGGACGAGATGGGCATTCGCCTCTGTGGCCTGAGTCCAGCACGTCGCCCTCCCCAGGGGGTGGGCCTCATCTCATCAGGTGAGGGCGGGCTAGAGCGTGGGGCTGACCCGCCCACGAGGAAGAGAATTCTTCCGGCCCAGTGGCCTTCAAACTGGGACATCGAGCCTCGATGCCTCGAGCCCGCAGGCCTTCGATGAGATCTGCGTCTGGGCGTGGCCTGGAACCACACCCCGGGCTCTCCTGAGTGTCCACCTGGTCACCTGTCCCCACAGAGCTCAGGTCTGGCCAGCCCCCACCACCCCGTGACCCAATCACAGTCTGCACTCCGGGGAACCCCGACTGATGCATCTTGCCTCGTCCCACCCGCGGGGCTTCGATCAGTTAAGAGCCCGAAAAAGACCTTTTAAATAGGATGAAACGACGCGTTACGGCCCTTTGCTGTCAAAGCCTCAAGTCGAGGCCTCCACTCGGGCACAGACGGAGCAGGAGCCCGTGGACCCTGGGTGGCCACGGCAGGCCCGTTCGGCGGGTGCCTCTGCCGAAGGAGGGCTCAGCCGCGACGGGCCCAGTGTATAGACAGCCCAGGGACCGAGGCCGAGAAAGGAACCTGTTCCCCACGGCTCTAAATCTCGCTGTATTCAGAAGTCAGCGACTTTCCACGGCCGCCGTAACCAGCGTCCGTGCGATGACGCGTCAAGCCCGGCGAAGTCCCCTCGCTGTTCTGTTCTCTCGCGCCCACTCGAGGCGCCCGCATCGATCGCCGGGGTGCGCCCGCCCCCCGGGCCCCCGGCTGTTATAAACGCGTTCGACACAGAACATACGCCTTTTCAGTGGTCTTTGTCAGGCGGTTCCTCCCGGCGAGGCTTTCTCGGTTAGTGGGAAAATAAATAAGCCCTTGTGTTAATGAACAAAAGTTTAGCCCGGCCGGGACCCCACGGGGCTGTGGCAGTCGGCACGTGGAAATGGCCAGGCCGGGGCCATTTCGCTCCAGCCTGCGTGCGTTTGGAGGCCGCAGAGAACGCGGTGTCCCTCGCCGTACGGTGTTTGGGGAAGGGAACAAACCGACTTCTAACGAACTGTGAAGTCACATGGAAAATAACCCTCCTCGGCTTGTTTCTGTGGAGTGTTCACTGTTTATTCTCCCTTAAAACAAGGATTTCGAGCATGTTCTTTCTCGGAGACGTCTTGTTTTCTAACGTTTCGCCTGTGGCACTTGACCGAATCGAACGTGCCGCTAGGACAAGCTGATCCAAATGGGCCGGGTGCCGTCGCTGTCCAGAGGCACCTCTCGCGTCCCAAGCACGGGCCGGTAACGGCGGGACGTGCTGGCCCCGGGTCTGAGTCTGACGCTGCTCGCTCAGGCTCGGTGGGACGCGGACTTGCCTGGCGGGCTGTCGGTTCGGTGTAGTTTGGCGGTTGGGTGCATTGAACCTTTTCTCTCGTTTATTCGCTCGGTCCCTCAGTGCGGAAATGCGGACGGCTCAGGGGATGAGCCGGGCGCTGTATCCGCTCTGTTACGCGGACCCCACCGGGGCTCGGCCTGCCTGTCCCGCGGGACGTCGAGCCGGCCTCAGCTCCGTCCTCCGCCCCGGGCCTTAACTGAGCCGGTCTGCCCAGGTGGGGACAGGCGCCGGGTCCTTGCCCTCTGCGGCTCAGGACCCGATGGGAATGTCATACACGGCCGTGCAGCCGACGGGTCCAAGAAAGGTCGCTCACTTTCGGTGCGTCCCACCTTCTCGTAATAAATCGGGGGCGACGACTTCCGTGCTCGCCGTGGATGTAGGGACCGAATCTGGATGTCCTATTAAAAAAAAAAAATCCCGCTTAACCCTGCGTCTGAGGCATTTTCTCGCGTCATTCCATTTTTTGACAAAACACGGTTTTGCGATGTTTTCGTGCTGCCGATGCGTCGACTAACCGCTCCCGAGCGACGAGTGAGCGTGTTCGCTGTCTCCCGGGACTGGGACCGGGGGAATGATCCAGCCATCGAGATCCTTTCCAGCCGCAGACCGCTTCCCACGTGCGCACACGCCGGCGGGGCTCGGAACGCGCCCGACGCGCTCCCTCCCGCGTGTCCCTCCGGGCCGACTTTCCCGAGGTCCCGCGGTTCGGACGCCTTCGGAGGGGCCCCCTCTTTGGCCAGATTTCTCGGCTCTTCTTCTTCCCCTAATCTTCGGCCGTAGATTTCCTGCTCTCTGCCAATGTAAGAAGCGTCCAGCCCTGGGCGGGACATTGGTCAGAGTTTATCTGACGACGGTTGCCGGGAACCAGGACGCCGCACGCTCCCGAGAGGGACAGTCTGCGGTTTCTCTTACGCGGCTGAGATTAAGAGGGGGGTGTAGGGAGGACCCGGCGCAGGTGGGGGGGCAGCGGCTTCCAGGGCAGCTGCCCCGTCGGGGGTCTGACTCCGCCACGTCGGAGCTGTGCCAGCCGAGATGCACGACGGCCAAGGACGGGGCTGGGGGAGACTGTGGCCAGAGAAGGGAGCGGCCTGGGCGTGGCCCCCACTGTGTGTCCCCCACCGTGACCGGCCCAGGCGGGGACGCGTGGTCAGACCTCCCTGTGGGGTCACTTTCCGCTGGATTTATTACAGCGCCCGTTTTCGTCTACTTTGGACCATCTTGTTCGTTTGGGTTTTTTTTCCCCCAAAAGCTCTTTTTGTTTGAGTGTTTCTTCAGCTGTCACGAATGCGATCATTCGTTTCCTTCTCCGAGACGGTTCGTAACGGTTTATCGCACAGTATTTCTGTGCGTCGTGCCCACTCCTTCCAATTTCCTTTTTCTTCACGTTTGTTTTGCTTTCTGTGTTTTTCTGTGGTTTGTTTTTCTGGTTTTTTTTTGATCCTTGCTTGTCCGCAAATAGATCCGATTATCACAGGACAACTGGACACGAGACCTCTTGCTGCACAGAATACAGAGTCGTGAGCGACGGGCAGATTGATGCGGTGACCTCGGGCCAGGGTGTCCGCCTAACGAGGGTCGGGTGAGGACGGGGCTGCTCCGTCTGTCACCTGGTGGGGCCGGTACCTGTGGAGGGGGCGTATTCCTGAGGTTTAAGACCTGGGCAGAGCGGCGAGACACGGGGGGGCTGGACGATCGCACGCCCCGTCCACGCCCAGCGGAGGCGTGTGCCGCCGGATTTTTAACGGCTTCGCGATTTTAGCCTGAAATCTAGGATGCTCACTCCTCGCCTTCAGAAATGGGTCTCTTTATCATTTACATCCAGGAGAGACCAATTTTATCAAAATTAAAAATCTGGTTTAGAATACAAGCTTCTACGTGAATGAAATATGTTAGCGGCGGCAGAGAATATGAAACTTTATAAAAATAAACTTCTTATCAGCTCCCTGTTGCCTGGGCTCCCCGAGGTGCAGTTTGTGCAGAAAAGCCGAGATAAAGACTCGAATGTTTTTCTCCCTTTATTTACCAGTTTGGAGGGTGCTGGAGAACCAGCTCATTATTTTGCAAAGATGACCAATAAATTTTAAAAATCCCTCTCTGGAGATGTGGAAAAACATATCTGATAGAGTTTAATCCGTTGTACGTGTTCTTTCTGAACCACCAATTGCCTTATCTTTAGCCAGGGGAAAGATGTGGAAATTCCCTCCGAATCCCTTAGGATGAACCTTCAAAGTCTTTAAAAGATTATTCGCATCCGGGTATCACAAGGGATTCTAGGTTTATCTTCTGCATTTCCTTCTTCAAACCAGTCCACTGCCCAGCATCATGCAGAGCCCACCCTCTGGGTGATGGGGGCACTCGATTCTCCCAGATATGACGCTGGCTCTAGGCTTTTTCAGTGGGGCGGTCGAGGGAAAATGGTTTTTTTAAAGCCGAAATACCGCCGGAGTTCACGCCGACACCCTCATTTCGAGTTTGGGACTGTGCGACGTCACTCAGCCTCGTCGTCTCGGAGCCGCGGGTCCCCTCGCCGATGGCTGGAAGTGCCGGGTCCCTCATCTCCTCTCCGCTGGCTTCGTTCTGGGCCCACACACCGTGTCCCGCTGTGCTTCTCAGACGGGGCTCCCACCCTGGACTCAAATGTCATGGCTTCTGGCTGTCACCGCCAACCGAATCGCATTGCTGGAGCCACATCCTGCCGTGCCCAGAATGTTGACTGCAGGGATTTTCTTAAAATCTCCGACTCCTTTGAATATGTCTCACGCGGTGCAGATACAGTGGGCAAAGGCAGCCTGAGGTTACAGCTTCATCACCGTGAAAATATCACTAACCTCCCCGCTGTCGGCATCTCGGTTTTCTTGGGAAGCTCTGCTCATCTTTAATTGTTTTTTGCTCTAGCTTATGCCAAACCGACCGCTCGTTGGCCAGAAAGAGACAAATAATTGCGGCTCTGCAGCCTGGAGTGTGGAGATGGGGGGGGGGCAGGGGGGGGCCGGAGCGTGCAAGGGGTTTGGGGGCAGAGGCGACAGTCAGGCCCCTGAGGCCCCCGTGCAGTGGCCACGCTGCTTTCCTTTAGGGCCCGGGAGACAACGGGCACGTGGATGGTCACTGCCGAGGAGCTGCAGACGCCGGGTTGTCGGGCGCGAAGCTTTTGCCCGTCAGACACGCCTGGGGCTGCCGGCTGAGCGGCCGCGTTTGCTGCCTCGCCGCCGGCTCAGGGCA
>NW_006432224.1:341557-346308 GCF_000325575.1 Pteropus alecto | reverse complement strand
GCGCTCCGGGGCGCAGACGGGACTGGCCCGGAGCCCGGCCGCCCCGCTTCCCACACGTGGCTGAGCCGTCCTGCCTGTCACCGCGTGGGGCAGAGCTGGTTTCCTGCAGAGGCAAGACAGATGGCCTCTCTCCACGGTGTGGCCGGGGAGAGGCGGCCGCCTGGGTCGTTGCCCTCGGTGGTCACTGTGGGCTTTGCCGGGGGGTGGCCCCCCCAGAGGTGCGGCCATGTGCCCGTCCCCCGCTGCACGGACAGACACTTCCTTGCGACAGCGGCTCTAGCCGGGGAGGTGGGGTTGGGAGGGGCACAGAGAACCCCTGGGAATGGCTGTGGGCACGCGGGGTCTCAGCCCCGGCAGCCCCCCCAGGCACAGCCGCGCCCGCCAGCCCGCCACGGACGCCGCGGCCAGAGCGAGGAAAGGCGCTTCGTGTTCGAGGGGACCGAACGGGGGCCTGTCACTTACGATGGATGCAGAAATAGGAACTGGACATAGATAACATGCCACCCCAAACCCGAACCCCAAAGTACACAGCGTTGTTTCGGGTCGGGGCCAACAGCACCTCGGTGGCGGGGTGCGGTGACGTGACACGTGGCATCGGGAAGGCATCGGGCCTGCGGCCCTCGCGACCAGCGGGGAGACGGGAAAACGGGCTCCGCGGTCCACGTGGCTCAGTACTGAGTGCACCGGACGAGGCGCCACGGGAAGGATGGTCCCCCCGCAACAGGGGGCGGCTGAGCAGCAGAAACGGAAGGCACTAGTGGGAGCCACAGAGCCTGGGGCTCAGGGCGGGGAAGAAGCAGTTACCCCTCAATTCCAGACTCGAAGGATAAAATCGAGACGCGTTTCGATCAGCAGGTCTGGTTAAGTAGACCCGTGACGGGCATCGGTCGAGTGCGACCTTCACACTCGCTGCTAAAACAGGCACCAGTGACCCTGCCGACGGGGTGCGGGGTGCCCAGGCCCGGAGGCGGAGCTGGAGGAGTGTGTCCCATGGGGGGGGAGGCGCCCGCGGCTGGGAGGAGGGACGGAGAAAGGAGGAGGCACAGAAACGGGACGCGGTCACCCGGCGCGTCTGGAGAGAGCTGCGCGCACGGCGGTGGCCACGTGCGGCTGGGGACGTCATGAGGCTGCGGACATCGCGCTGCTGGTGGCCTCAGGAAACCCCCTGGACTTCAGGAGAGTCACAGCCACAGCAGACCCCACAGAACTGGGAAGTGCTACCTTTTCCACAAGCCCGTTGAGAAATCGAGGCATCTGGAAATGACGAATTTGCTATCTGTTTCGTGCATCCTGATTTCGCACCTGCGGAGTCCCAGCCGCCACCGCTAAATCTTTCTCTGAGAGCTGGTGGCCTCAGGAAACCCCCTGGACTTCAGGAGAGTCACAGCCAAAGCAGACCCCACAGAACTGGGAAGTGCTACCTTTTCCACAAGCCCGTTGAGAAATCGAGGCATCTGGAAATGACGAATTTGCTATCTGTTTCGTGCATCCTGATTTCGCACCTGCAGAGTCCCAGCCGTCACTGCTAAATCTTTCTCTTAGACCATGTTTTGTTCCCAAAACTCCTGCTCGGGGGTGTCGAGCCCCCTGCAGCCTTCGCACGGGGCTTTGGGGGCGGCCGGCCAGCGGCCAAGGTCTCAGGGCCAAGCTGGGACCCCGCCCCTCCCTGCGCCTTCCCACCGCGGGGACAGACCCCGGGCGAAACGCTTTCCCGTCTGCAAGGCCAGTGCTCGGCCTCCCGCGTGGAACCTGCCCCTGAAATCCGGGGAGAGCTCCGTGCTAATTCGCGTGACAGCGCGATTCCTCTCAATGAGGCAGTTCGCGCTGATTTGTTTGAATCTGTCACCCGTCAAGTTGTTACAAGCTGCAGATGCAAGCAGGCTGCTCCCGTGAGCTTGGTGCTCAGTTAGCGTAAGTATCTAGGCTCGTCGTGCGGTGTGGACGCGTTCGCCGGATTTTACATCCCAGCGAGGCGTGTAGACCTCAGCAACCTACAGAGTCCTCTTGAGATGCTCCAATACACCCCCAAGAGTGCTGTTTTCTCTTAGAAAGTTCTAAAGGTTTTTAATTCCGACTTAAACTGCTTTCACCTCTGTGGACAGAAACGTCTCCACGGCCTTTGCGATCTAGTGACCATCCCTGCCGTGCACGGGCGACGGGCCTGCCTTAGAGAGGGGGACAGAGGGCCTTGGCGGCCGCCCGCAGCCCTCTCCGCCTGCCACGTGACTCTGAGCCGGGAGGGGCCGTGCGTCTCCTCCTGGATCACACGCCGCTTTGACTTGTCCCCTTGGGCTGGCACAGGGGAAGCCGAGAGGGGAGCCGGGTTCAGGGAGCGGAACTCGCCTCCCTCTGTCGGGCGGACACAGGACTCGTTTGTGGGTGGCGAGGGCGCCCCGCAGGCAGGCGGGCGCCGGCCCGGCGTTGACGAGACAGAGTCGGGGGCCAAGCGGGCGGCTTGGTCCTTTCTCAGCACGAAGACGCCCGGCTCGAACCCTGGTGCCCGGTCCCTTTGCCAATTGGTCTCTGGAAGCGGCTCCCACCCGGGACGTGGCTCCCCAGGGACTGGGTGGGAAGGCGGTGACTGCGCAGCCTCCGTGCCACCCGCCTGGCTTCCCTCCCTGTTCCCATTTGCTGGGAACCGCTTTGCAGCCTCTGGGGCCCTGGGGACCTGCCCTAGATCGGGGTGGGACACGGCTTCCGACGTCAGGCCTCGGGCAGACGCGATTGATGGTCTTTGAGGGTTTTGCTGGGGGGCGGGGGAGGGGTGCCTGCCATCCAGGGCTAACGAACGAAGGTTCAGAGTAGGCCTTGCGTTGGGGGGGTCTCCTCGGACACCCCAAGCCTTCTTCTTCCCCTTCACAATGACGTGGCTCGTGGTTTGACTTTCGAAATCGTCTGCAGTTCACCCCACGCTCTCCGAGGGGCCGGGCATTCGAGCAGTGGCCCGTTTTCTCTGTGTTTTGGGGAGACCGGCAGGGAGGCTTCGCATCCTGGGGGTGTCCCCCACCCCGGTCCCTGGTTTGGTCACTCTGTCCCGGCGTTTGCTCATGTGCCACCTCGGCTCCGAGGAGAAAGGGTGAACAATGCTCAGCAGGGAGCAGCCAGGACCGTGGAGAAGCGTCCGCGCCTCCCTCCCTTCCCGTGCCCCCCGCCCGCCTCGGGCCGCGCTTTCTTTTAGGAGGAGAACTCGGGGTCAGGACTCAGGGCGCCAGCTCTTTGCAAATTACTTGTATTAACGGGCAGCGCTGACGGGGGTGGAGGGACCGCCCGGTGGCCGCCGCCTGCTCGGCTCCGGCTCAGTCTCAGGCACAGCCCCGAGCGGCTGCACGTTTCAGGTTGTGGGAAGTCGCAGGTGAAGTGCTCGCTTTATTCTATTTTTCACTAAAGCAATTTGAGACCCTTCTTGACCGTCGCCGCTCCACGCCAGGTGTGGGTGGCCTTCCAGGCCGACCCGCTCGGCGGCCTCCACGGGGCGTGCGCTTGGAGGGGCGGCCACCGCCCTCCCGGACCCCGAGTGGGCCCGTCATTCGTGGGAGTCAGACCACAATGAATGTAAACGAACTAAAAAACACCCCAAACCATTCCTCCCGAGAACCGCGCCCACGTTTTCCCGTTGGGGGGAGCTGACCAGCCCCTTTGAGGTGCTCAAACCGCAACACCCACCAGGAAGCGAACAGAACCCCCCCAAACCCCCGTTTCATTGTTTACTTAAACACGGATAAAAGGAGGTAGACAAGTGGCTGTCAATCAAATGGTCATTTCAGAGTTTCTGAAGATGCTCGTGGCTGACCCTCTCATGTGTGGTTTCGGGGTCCCCTCCCCGGGCTGGGGGACACAGACGCTGAAGCCAAGCGCAGCAGTGGAGACGGGCGGCTGGGTCACCGTGAGCGGTGCCACCGCGGACGGCAGGAAGGTAACGCTCGAAAGCTGGGACCCCCGATCCGGGGTTCAGGCGGGTTTTAGGGGTCGAGGGGGACAGGTGGGCGGAAGTGCTGAGGTCCAGCTTTACCCAGAGGGCCTGGGCCCCGGGCAGTTGGCGGTGACGGGGCTTCAGCACCGCGTCTCCCAGACAGCGGCCGTCTGCTTCCGAAAGGCTCGGGCATCGGGTCCCGGGCGCATCCTGCCCTCGGTTCTGGGGGCGGCCGGTGGCCCTCGATCCCCAACATGCCTTTCGTCCGCGTGGCTCGTGGTTTTGGCCTCGTTCCTGCGACAAGCCGCTCAGCCCCTCATCAGACGGGACGGGACGTTCTGAGCCCGCGGGGCCGTTTTGCGGGGCGGCCCGGAGGCTGTTGTGCCGTTTCCCCCTCCCCCCTTGCCAGTGATCGCTACGAAGGGACAGAGAAAGGGGTCCCGCTCTGTTTGGGGCTCCTGTTCGTCCCGGTTTTTCTGTCACGTCTTCCCGTTAAAACTGCGAGGCCAGCGGGAGCCGACGTGTGCTGCTCGTGCGACAGATTTCAGCGTCAACGAGCGTCCACGCCAGCCGACCGGACGGGGTGATGGCCGGATCGAACGATCTCTTTACGCCGTCGAAAGGAGTTATAAAGTGACGTCATTCAGGGCGGTGCACGGTACACGCGTGAAATCGGGTCTGGGAAATGGACAGGAAGGCAGCGTGGCGGTGACAAGGCTGACCGCGCCCCGATCACGGAGCCGAGCGCGAGTCGGCAGCTCGCAAACGAGCGCGGCGCCCGCCCAGCTCCGGACCACGAGGCTGGTCACTTGGAGGCCTGTGGCAGCGACGCAGGAAACTC
>NW_006432224.1:340890-341520 GCF_000325575.1 Pteropus alecto | reverse complement strand
ACTGTTCTTACGGGGACGCCGAAGTTCCCAGAGCCGCGCGGGCGAGGCCCTTCCTTCCGAGGACGAGGTGGTGTCTGGGCGACATTCTCGGATTGTCACAAGTGTGCCGTGGACTGCACTGCATCCCCTCCCCCGAGGCCCATGTTGAAGCCCCAACCGACAGGCGACCGTATCTGCAGATGGGGCTTCTAGGTCGTAAGGTGGGGCGTCCGGGTCTGGGAGGACTGGGGCCTCCACGAGACAGCGGGGTCTCTGCACGTGGGCACCAATGGGGGCCTTGTGGGGGCCAGCGAGACGCGGCCGTCTGCCATCCCGGAGGCTCCCGCACCAGGACCCGCCAGGCCAGGCCAGGCCAGGCCGCCACTGCCCTCTGCCCTCTGCCCTCGGCCCCCAGAGCAAAGTAGAGGATGTCCGCTTGGGGCAGGCCGCCCCTTCGGTGGCATTTCGTGACAGCGGCCCCGACGCGTGAGACCCGGCCAGTCTGCCTCTTCTTTTCCTGTTGTTCTTGCTTCTGATTAGAGGTGAGGCCTCGGACACGGCAGGACTCGTGGTTCAGGACGAAGCAGGAACAAAACTCGCCCTCGCTGCCCGCATGAGCGCCGGTCACAGCTGGCGGGACCGCGTGGCCAG
>NW_006432224.1:332237-340772 GCF_000325575.1 Pteropus alecto | reverse complement strand
CGTGCTGCGGAGGGGACCTGGCGGGCGGCGTGCCGTCCTCACACTCACGCCACCTGCGGGCGATGGCCGCCGGGCAGATGAGAAACGGCACCGTAGGGTTGCGGGGTCTGGATGAGGATGGGTTTGCCTTTCCCGTCCTTCCGTCCTCGTCGGTGACGACAAACACAGAGCTCAGCCCCGGCCGCCCGAGGGACACGCGATGGGACTACGTCTTCATTTTTGGTGCTACATGTGCCCCCTGCTCGTCCTTGTTTGCGAGGGAATTGGGGGTTTCTGCATTTTTTCATCACTTAAAGCGGTTTTATTTTCCATGACAACCAAGGAAAATTCCCTCCATTTAGAGGCTGCTTGACACACATGGGGTTAAATTCACGAGACGCTGCGGGAGCAGCCGGCGTCGCCCCCGCACTATGCTGACCCGGAGGTTTCACTTCGAATGCTTCTGTATTTGTCATGAGTTTTGGAGTCCCAAGAGTCAACCACAAACTAAAATTAGAAATTTAGAAGAATATGTGTTAGCTATCGGTTCATGGAACAAAGAGCATATGCTCCTTAGAGATAAAAAGGCTTCATAAGGTCTAAGAGCCTCTCTGCATTTCTGGAGCCTGGCGTATCTAAACATTTATGTGTTTCTAAGTGACAACTCGTGCTTGAATTCGATAGGCTTATTTTAAATATTTATTCTCCTAATAGGGAACTTAGAGCATTGTTTACATAATATGTAAAAGTCCATGAGGCTCTTCAGAAACTGTGTCTTATTCATGAAAATTTTGCCTGACTCGAACGACTTCCCCATCCGCTCCGATGCTCTGGGTTTTACAGGTCACCTAAGAAACTTCTCAGACGTCTCCAGAACGAAATGGGAGTCATCGGTCCTTCGTAAATTGCTCTCATATGAGAATTTTCATTGCCCAGATCTTCCGCGGCGGTTACCCAAATTCTCCTAATGCTGTAAGGTGGCCCTAATTCATGTTCTTGGACTTCTGGCTAATCGCATTGTGAAGAGTTACCGCACCCGGGTGACCGTCCTAAGTGAGGAGTCGCGCCATCGGCATCCGACTCGGAGCGTCAGGGCCTTCGCAGAAACTCACGACAGCGCTGCCTGCACCCGCCCCCTGCCTCGGCCCCGGCGCCTTCCGCTTCCTGGGAAACCCGGGGCACCTCCAAGAAGCTCGGGTGACTTCCCGGGACCTCGGCAGGGCCGCGTGCGTGGGGCAGGTCCACGTGGGTGAGAATTGGCCTCCGCAGGAGGGGACAGCCCCACCTGCAGCCCGCCGCCCGGCGGGCAGACAGACCACCGGACCCAGGGACACACATCCGGGTAAAAGAACCTGGGTCTGCGGGGCCCGTGTCCGTTGCGTGTGGTGAACGGCACTGCCCAGCGCTTTGCATTTTTAATCTGTGATTGTTTCCTCGTCTCCGATGGTGCTTTGTGCGGACCTGGCCAATGCCTTCGACGGTGGCTTTTGCCCCGCGGTCCCAGAGCCTGGCCAGCCTCCCTGGCTTTGGTGCTGGACGGCTCCAAGGTCACGCTGTGGGGTGGTCTCCTCACCACGCCCCACTGGACACGCGCGGTCGCACTGGATGCTGCGGCAGCCAGTGACCGTCTGCTGAGCTGACGCAGAGCTCCTGGCAGCACCGATGTCAACGGGGGCGTCCGGGATGCATCAAATCTCAGGGCACTGGCTTTTCTAAAGGGCCGGGACTGGCCTTAGGGAAAGGGTGGCTTTTATTAGGGGTGCCCGGGCGGCCCCCTCCCACGCCGACCCCCAGGGTGGGTTGGAGCCTCCGTCCCTCTCAGCTCCGCGCCCAGTGGCCGAGCTGTCTGGGTCTGGGGTTCGAGAATCCCTCCATGGGGACGTCCCTGCCAGGTGGGACCCACCCCGGGCCTGCGGGCTCAGCTGTCAGGCAGGAGGCGCTTTAAGGGTGACGACCCTGGGGTAGGTGACACAGGTGGGGAGCAGGGTGGCGCCGAGCAGGGGCTTGGGGGTGCTGTGGGCCCAGGCGCCCTGCCCGTCACCTGCCTGTCCCTGCCTGTCACTCGCCAGCACCCTGGGAGCTCTCCTCTGGGGACATCTCTAGCCACGTGGGGGGCTGGGCGGCGCTGGCCCCTCCCCCTGGAGCTGGGCTGCGGCCGGCAGAGGGACAGTGCTGGGTTTTGGGGCGAGGTTCTCCCTGTCCTGCTCTGGCGGAGTCACCCGGAGGCCGCGTCCTCCTCCAGGTGACGATTCCCCAGGACGAGAGACGAGAACCCCCGTCCCCACTAGTCACGCGCACATCGCCTTGTCCCGGGGCCTTTGGGCGTCGTGGAGCTGGGTGTCCGGGGCCCGCACCTGCAGACACCCCGCCTCCCCCGCCCCCGGCGCCGCAGGCCCAGCTGCTCGCGGGAAAGGGCGACAGGGAGGTGGCACCAGGTGGGGGGACGGTGGGGAATGGTGGGGGGGTGGGGCGCAGGTCCCCCCAGCGGGACTCGGCACTGCCCAGCTCTGGTTTGAGGGTCTGGGCTGCAGCCCCCCGACCCCGGGATGAGCGGCAGCGGGGCGGGAAGGACCCGGGGGAGATGGAAGGGCATGGGGTGCGGGGGGCTGCCCGGTCCCCCCAGTCCTCCTACCCCCATTCCCCTCTGCCCCCCGGTCCCCCAAGGCCGACGGAGCCCGCAGACCCACCCCAGGGACCCCGAAAGGTCCCCCGGAGTCAGGACCCGAGGGCTCCAGCGTGTGGCCGGCGGTCTGTGTCCCTCCCGGTCCTTCAGGTCACCCTGTCGCGTGGGCCATCTTAGCACCCGCTGTCCCCTGCGGAAAATGCCACCGTGATTTTATTTTTGTCTCTTTAATATTTTCAGTTGTAAGAGAATCGGCCGCTCCCTGATTTAGGGACTGTGACAAAGGAAATAATAGAAAAAGACAGAAACGATTGAATTCTGAAGGAGTATAATGAAAATTTATTAGGAGGGTAAAAGAGTTAATTTCCCCCCCCCTACAAAATTTTAAAAAGCTGTACCACCCCCAGAAGATCAACGCGATAGCATCCGAACCGGCAAAGCCCGCGTTTAATAGCACTTGGAAGCCGGGGAGATTCCATTTTAATCCCAAATATTTTTTAGAAAAGGAAAAACAGTAAATCGGATTGTACAGTCTGTCTATAAACAGCTTTGACTTTTCCTTTATCGGTCTCAGAATCCAGAGCCAGCCCCTGTACGGAAATTCACGCTGTTTAACCAGTAGATCTCTCGAAATTGAGAATTCGAATGACTTCTTTCTGCAGATAACTGGGACTACTTGCAGTCTGCCTCTGGAGTGCGCTGATCCGCCACCTGTCACCTCTGTTGGGTGATTCATTATGTTAAGGATAGAATAAAGGTCCGGTTAGGCCGTCACATGAGAAATGCTTGCAGAAAAAGACGATGATAAGTCATCAGTAAAAATAGTGTTGTCGAGGCAGCGTCAGGAAGGCCGCGTCTGAGGCCACCGCGCGTTTGGACGTGCAAACGTTCAAGCGCAGGTTCGGGGTCACGACAGTCAAGAGGAGGGACAAAGTGCGTGGAGCTGGTGCAGGTTACAGTGACGGCAGGCGTGGGGACGGGCTTCAGGGCAGGAGTTCAGTAGATTGTCACCCAGAATGCGTACTACAGAACGGTTGACTCTCTCAGAAGCCGGTGACTGTCTCGGGTGTTTACAGGTGTAGAGGAGCTGCTAATTAAACTCTTCAGCTACCTCCTCCTAGTCAACATCCAATGCCACATAAATGCGGACAAATATGAGCGTCCGGTGCATTTCAGTGACACTAAAAAATATTTACTCTCTCCGGCGAAATCATCTACCTGTTCTTTCCTCCCATGTGGAACAGTTTGCCATCTTCATGACTTTGGCTTGATCAACAGACTTCACCAGTTTTTCATGGACTTTCTTCTGAAATTCAGCGTCAGTGACCTGATGAAAACTCCCAGGTCGGATCCCGTTTCATTAGGTTTTTGAGAGGAGGAGAGAGCAGCTGTCCCATGTGGAGAACCTCTCTGTCACGTAGCCAAGCGTTAGCATTCGCCGGCCGACTTCGGCCATCAGCCCACGCCCGCTCCGCGCCTTCCGTCCGTGAGAAGGGGAAGCTGTACGCCATCGCTGACCGTTTCTCAGCCGTGTTAAAAATGCTTCCGAAGGCTTCAAACCGGGCAATGTTCTTGGTCAACAATATGTTTTCTAATACAGCGAAAGGCGAGCTGGCCTTGCTGACGGGCTCGTCGCTTCGCGTCATCTTCTCGTGGCCTTGACGAACACGCTCTTTTTATATAAATTCTTCCACTTTCCAAAGAGTTTTTCGGTAACAGAAGGAAAGTTAGTCTGTAGAGAAATGAAATACTGACGTAGCAGAATATTGAAGGAACAACCTCTTCCGTGCCTTCGTGGGCTTGGCTGTGAATGACGAGTCCGTGTCTGTGTGCGTGTGCGTGTGCGTGTGCGTGTGAATATGCGCACACGTGTGTGTCTGTGTGTATGTGTGTGTGTGTGATCTCTGTGTGTGTGTGCGCGTGTGTGCGTGTGTGTGTGTGTATTTGCGCACACGTGTGTGTCTGTGTGTGCGTGTGTGATCTCTACAACCGCTTCTGTTTATGGAGCTGACATGCCGCTAACAAGAACTTCATTTCCTGGTTGTCTTGGAAACGATCTGTCTTGTGCATTTATCTCCAGTGATGCCCTGGATCAAAGGCTATCTACTTAGGTCTCTAATTTGGTCAAATATGGCAACATTTTCTTTTTGGAAAGACCTTTGAAAAATTTGAAGTTGATCGTTTCAAACAACTTTAAGGTATTGATGGAGGGGAGAGAGGGAGATGATGCCCTGATGACAACCTGTGTTCACTTACCTTAACACTGTAATTACAGAAAAGTCTTCACCTATATAGAATACATAGAACATGGAGGAATTTTACAGGTGTTTTAGAAACATGTACGAAATTCGCTGAGAAGCCGTTGGCACTAAAATTCCCGAGATACTTGACAGGCTTCCAGAACCGACCGTTTTGATTATTCTGAGGCGGACCGAACCCAGACTTACGTGAGCAGGGCCCTGATTGACGGCTCCGGGTTCCAGGGTAAGTACAGGCCTCCCCGTAACCTCCGGGATCACGTAGACCCTCAGGATGTTATGTTATCTCAACGTCATCGTAGATTGTTAGGAGTCTTAATGCTTTGTGCGTCAAGCTCCGTGCCCTGCCCGGATGACACATTAGCTCAGCCTCGGCTTCTGTGCTCAACATCGATTATTAAAATCATCGCCTCCTATGCTTCCTGCCCCATAATTGAATCTCGGTGAAATCCATCCATGTGGCAGCAGATGGGCTTATGTTAAAACACCCATTTCCGTTTACCTTCCAGATGAAAACCTGAATCATGCAGAGCATTTCAGAAGTTTCTTATTGAAGGAAAACATTCCATGGAAAATAAATATCCTGTCTTTTTGTAATAGTCTAAATTTTGTCAAAACCGTTGAACTCCGTTCAGATAAACTGAAAAACAAACAAGTGTCTGTTTGGGGCAGAGCTGAAACTGTGACTCTGTTTAAGTCCACTAAACGCTCGCGGGCCTGTGCCTGCCGGCCAGCCCTCCGGCGGGCAGTGGCGGCCGCTCGGCGCCGTCCTCTCTGTGGGTCTAAGGGATCTGGGTGTGGATGAGATGTTGGGGGAGGGGAGACAGGGGGAGAGAGAGAAGAGGGGCAGGGCCTCCCGTGAGGCTGACGCGGCGGGTGGCGTGAGGCGTGTGCACGCTGGGACCGAGGAGGCTGTCTGGCCCTGGCTGTGTCCTGCGTGACATCCGTGTCACAGCCACCATACGGGCCGAGTGCTGGCGCGCACGGGTGGGGGAGGGGCGACGGTGCGAGCAGCAACTTTCCGTGAGCTGTTGCCATAGCGACCCAGACGCAGGCCGTTTCCATGACAGCAGCAAACACAAGTGCTTCCGAACGAGGGACAAAGGGAAATGAGTCGGGGCTGTTTCCATAGCAACGGGGAGATGGACTGATGTCGGGCGGACGACGCTTTTCTGCACCCGTTGATGGTGGCCGTCGCCAGTGGTTCTGCGGGGGTAGAAAGTGGAACCCAGACCCTGAGCTGGCACCCCGGGCGTGGGACACAGAGACGGCGCCCGCGGCCAGCACCCGGGACGTCCACACACTGGGGGCCCAGGGAGTCCCGACGGCCGCTGACACCCTGAGAGAATCCGGGTCCGAGGCCGGCGTCGTCAAGAAAACGGGAATGGAGCTGGGCCTCAGGAAGGCCCCCCGGGCGTTGGCTGCGAAACGGGGCAGGCGCCACCCATGGGCGTCAGCTGAGCGGGGACACGCGGGTTCCCGGGTGGCGGGAGCTTCTGTCTCATTTCAAATGGGAACGATGGCGACGTGCCGAAAGGCCAGGCTGGCCCCGAACGCCCACGGGTCGTGAGACGCCCGCGGGACGCCCACCAAGGCACCCGAGCGGCGGACGGTCTATTTCCACGATTAATCTCTTTTAAAAAATGTTTCGCTGAGATCATTGACACGTAACTGAGTCTCAGGTGGACAACGTGATGGTTTCTGTGTGAATGATCGGCGTGAGCAGTCTGGTGCCATCCCCCGCCTCACACAGTTAGAGCTGTTTTCTCGGGGTGAGACCATTTGACACAGGGGTCCCCACCCCCGGGCAGTGGACCAGAGCCGGGCCGTGGACCGGAGCCGGGCCGTGGCCTGTCGGGAACCGGGCCACACAGCAGGTGAGCGGCGGGCAGGTGAGCGAAGCCTCGTCTTCCAAGTCCACGGTCTCGGTAACTACAGTCACCAGGCTGCGCACTGAGTCCCTGGGACCCAGTCGCCTGATAACCGGGAGTCTGTGCCGTTTGACCCTCCAGCCTTCACCCGCTCCAACCCTCTGCCACCGCCCGTCTGTGCTCTGCTCCAGCGTTTCCAGAGCCACATGGAGGTGACGTCACACAGGAAGTGACGTCACAGTGTCTGTCTTTCCCTGGCTTATTTCAGCGGTTTCTGCCCTGAATCCCATGTTTATGTCTGTTCATAGGTTAAACGACAGGGAACGATGCACACTTATGTACACACGCATCCACGCACACACACGCTCACACGCACACACACGTGCACACGCACACACTGACATGCACACACTCTCCTGCGGGCTCATGCGCACACACTGACATGCGCACACACGCCTGTGTGCTCACGTGCACACACACGTGCACACACACATGTGCACACATGCACTCACACACACTCACACGTGCATGCACATACACACTCATGCATGCACACACATGCACGCATGTGCACGCATGCACACTCATACGCACACACTGCGTGCACACACACACACTGCACACACGTGCACACACGCTTCCTCTCAGACTCTGTGGAGCTAGGCTTAGAGTCTGTCGTGAGACGTGAGCTCACACTGGAAGGCGGGGAGGTGACAGAGCCCGTGAGTCCCCACGGCAGGGGACTGAGCTGGACCCTCTGGCCGCCGAGATGTCACACAGCTCGGGAAGCTCCGAGGTAACCTGTCCCCGGCTGCCCAGACACTGTGCAGGGCTCGGACGCCAGGACGTGGCTCTGCCGTGTGGGACGCAACCCTTGGCCCCCCCAGCTGGGACCCCAGCCAACACCCCTCAGCGTCCCGCCTGGTGTGCGCGGCTCCCCCCCGCTCGTCATTCGCGCGCTGCCCGTCTTCCCCGAGCGGAACTCCGGGTCCACGCGGGGCGGAGCGAGCCGGCGGCTGGTGCAGCGGGGCGCTGGGCGTCTCGGGTCCCAGAGCCCGGGTCGTCGGCAGAGGCCACGAAGGATGCGCGCCTTAGAAGGTGCGTCCGCTCGGCCGAACCGGCAGCCTCGGGAAGGTTCTCTAGCTGGAAACGGCGGGAAGGACAAGTGCGGGGTCCGTAGGGCATTGCTGAGCTCACACGCTGAAGTGACACATTTTATTACTAGTATGTGAGGGAAACTGTGACCATCACCAAAGCTGCAGTGATCCTGAGGGAGAGGCCTCTGAGCTGTCCAGTCTCGAGACGAGACAGTCCCTCAGGTGTCATGGGCAGCCGCCTCCTGGCATCCAGCGGTCACGGCACGGTCCAGTGCCAGCCCCGTGTCCCTGTGACCTGTGCCCTGGGCCTCGTGTCAGAGTCGGCACCGGGCTCAGGTGGCCTGTCCACTCGGAGTCGGCACTGGGCTCGGGTGACCTGTCCACTCCACGGTCCCCTGTCCCTCTGCTGCCATCTCCTTTCTATCGAGGCTGCCTCGTTCGAGGAGACGCCTGAGTGAAAATGACAATAATCAACACAGACCGCGAAGCCGACGGCTCGCTCGTCCGGGCCAGGCCCGAGCGTCTCTCTGCCCATGGCAGGTGGGCCCTGCCTGTCCCCCCCGTTTCACAGATGACAGGTCACGCGCGGGGGCCCAGGGCTGACCCCTCACGTGCAACGTGCCTGTCGCAGGCGAGGTTTGCAGAGCGTTTGCTGTCGCCGTGTCGACTCGTCGCGTGGGTCGTCGTTGGCTGGCCGTTTGCCGTGT
>NW_006432224.1:315093-332166 GCF_000325575.1 Pteropus alecto | reverse complement strand
GTGTAGAGGGTGCAGGGGGCACGGGGGGTGCGGGGGGCATGGGGAGCACATGCAGGACCAAAGCCGGCGCGGAGGGCGGAGGCCGCGGGATGCGCTCACGGCCCCGTCGTGTGTTGCAGGAATACCAGATCGACGTGTTTTTCGCCCAGACCTGGACGGACAGCCGCCTGCGCTTCAACAGCACGATGAAGCTGCTCACTCTCAACAGCAACATGGTGGGCTTGATCTGGGTCCCGGACACCATCTTCCGCAACTCCAAGACCGCGGAGGCCCACTGGGTCACCACCCCCAACCAGCTCCTCAGGATCTGGGGCGACGGCAAGATCCTCTACACCCTACGGTAAGGGGCTGGCGGCTGGAGCACCGGCGTCCGGTCGGGGTCCTGAGGTCGCCGTGGGGGGCGGGCCTGTTCTCGCCGCTGAGGCCCGGGCCTGTCACGCTCGCCGTGCTGCAGCGCGATGCCTGGGGAGTCCCTCCTGGTGCCACAGGAAGGGCCACCTGCATGGTGACGCGTCCCGCCGTCAGAACAGTCCACGGTCTGTTTAATCCACGAGGCCACTCGGCTGGGAACACAAAGCTGCCTTGGGGTGGTAATTAACAGACATAATCATAGCCCATCTGAGCCCACAAGGGCACGGGCACGGGGGCGCCCCGTAACGGGGCTGGCTGCCCCCCACTGAGAGAGAGAAGCTGAGCTTCACGCAGGGCGCTGGCCTCGCCCACAGCTCAAAGCAGCACCAGCTCACACAGCAGGAAAGCGGCCACGTGACCCACGGTGGGGTGGGGGGGACCCGGGCCAGAGCGAGTCACGCATGCGGTCACCCCCACTGCCGCCCCCTGAACCGCGGTGACGGGCCTGCCCCGCCCTGCCGGGCACTTGGCCGGGCCTTGCCGGCCGGCCGTGCAGTGACCCCGGCTCTCCCGCAGGCTCACCATCAACGCCGAGTGCCAGCTGCAGCTACACAACTTCCCCATGGACGAGCACTCCTGCCCGCTGACCTTCTCCAGCTGTGAGTATGGCTGGGCTCCGACAGCTGTGGGGGCGTCCGGCCCGTGCCAAGGTCACCCGGGGCCACATGGCCCATGAGAGCGTCACCGTACGGCCGGAGGGGACAGATGGCGGGTCGGCGTTGGCCGCCTGGGCGTTTCCGCTGCGGATTCTATGCCACAGGACCCATGTGACGAGGTGGTGGCCTTAATAAGGCCATGTGCGGCTCGGCCGTTCCTTACGGTCCTGCGGGGTTCGGTGACGCTAGGCTCATCAAACACTCTTAGGCTAGTGAGATGGTCGTGTGTCTTTGCAAGTGCACCAGACTCGTTCGTGATAATTTGCGGTTTCAGACCATCTTCGCGCAAGATAATGTGTCTTCAAAATAGAAAGGTAAACATTTTTATGAAACTTATTTAGCTTCCTCTCATCGCACCGTTATGGGAATTAATTTTTCACAGTATTTTAATATTTTATTTATGTTTGTTATTAGAGCTAACAAGTAACCACTTACAAATTCTTAAAGTCAGTAATGAGAACGGGGATGCGTCTAAAAGGAAATATCCAGTTTCCTAGACGGCTAGCGTCTGGGAATGTCCCGTAAACTCGCCCAGAGATTAATTCGAGCCTACGGTTCTCTATTAACTTAATTACTTTAAAAGTTACGGGATGGTCCGACTTGTCTAGTGTTTTGCGAGTCTGTAATTTTTTCTAGTGTTTTTATTCGCTTCGCTGTGTGTTAGTTTTCTCGGCGAACTCAGTTTGGCCGTGTAGACCCTTCCGATGCGCTGAGACACTGTTAACTCGTCTAGTGGGTTCGTAATTTCATGGATGATTCCTCGTTATGAGACGTTCTATCTTGTTGCTTTTTATTCTAATTTTCTACACAATGTCGACAGCGTCTTATTTCTTTACCAAATGTTCAGTGTCATCGTCTGCTCATTTATTTCCTGGACGTTCCGACGCTGTCGTGGGGGCTGTTTGCAGAAATCGTTGTTTCATTTCACTGTTTTTTGTCATTTGTTTACTTTTCCGTTCAGAAATTTGTACGTTCGAGCTCACGCGGCCGGACGTTTTCCCGTGGGATCTCTTCGAGGCTTAAATCCAAGGCGGATTCTTCGAGAGGGTTTGCTCTGCTCCGACTAGCACATTAAATCAAAGCCGGGCCTGGGTCTCCGGCCGCACAGGTGGCGTGAATGTCAGCCCCACGTCTTTGGCATTTGGGGCTGTGGTTTTCAATTCTCAGGAGGGACTTTTTTTGGTTTTCCGTTCTTCCCACAGCCAGAGCCCAGCGGGAAATATCTTTTTAACGAGGTTCCTCCCTTTCCCGTGGAAGCAGCTCAGGTACCTGTCAGCGGATGACGGGGTAACGGAACGTGGCCCGCCCACACGGTGCAGTGTCACCGGCCTTACAAAGGAGGAACAGTCTGACACCTGCTGTGGCTGGGTGAACCTCGACGGCATTATGCTCAGTGACATAAGCCGGTCACGAAAGAACAAAAGACAAACACAGCCTGAGTCCGCTCGTCCAAGAAAAGGGACCATGACAGGAGCTCCGTCCATGACAGGAGGGCCCCCCGCCTGTCGGTGACGAACGGCCCTTCTGCTCGTCCGCGTGCTTTATTTCCCGTTTGGCTGTGCTGCTGGTCGCTGGTCCAGACAGGTCTGTGTGCCCCCGAGTGCTCGTTCACAGTGGGTCTCAGTGTCCCTTCTGCGTAGGTGGCCGTGCACGGCAACCCTTGGCGGTGACAGCCCAGGGCCCAGGACAGCGCCATCCCCGGCACATCTCATTTTGGGAGGCGTCGGTCGGACTGGGCTGGTGGTCAGTACAGTCCCTTCAAGAGCGTTGTCCGGCAGCGGACCCTAAGGCCCCGCCCCAAAGGCCCGGGGACGGAGCTTCTGTCATGGTCCTTTTTCTGGGATCCCGTTAGGAAGCCACGGGGCGGAGGGCGCGTGGCCAGGGCAGGAGTGGATGGGAGGCGGCCCCGCCTCCAGGGCTCCCACTGGGACGGAGCTGGAGCGGCCGTGGCGACAGCTGGCCGAGGGTGGAGAACCGAACCTGGCTGAGCCGGGCCAGAGCTAGAGACACCAGCTGGAGAGCGGGCAGCGGAAAGCAGCGTCTGAGTGCAGGTGACCTCGCCCCGAGTGCATCCCGTGAGTGGATAATACGGTGGAACGCGCTGTGTACGGTGATGCAGGGGACGCGGACCCGAGGGGACCCCGAAAGGCGTCTCACAGGCACACGCACTGCCTCTGCCCCAGAGTCACCCTGCGGCGCCGGCTCCGTGGCTCCCAGGTGGACGCTGTCAGCGATGTCCCTTCCCAGCCGCCACAGGGCGAGGCCTCGCCAGCAGAGGGAAGTGGACAGAACGACCGGCCCCTGGGGGGCGAGGCGGCCGCTGGGGGCTTATCGGGTGCTGTGCAGGCCCCACGGCGCCGTGTGTCCGGTCAGCGTCCGTTTTCACCGAGCACCCGCTCGGTTGGGGACTGGGGTTTCGTGCCATAAACCATGACTTCTTTACTTCTCATAAAGAAGTAAAAATTAAAAGGTCCCTTTTTCTTCAGCACCGCTCTAAATCCAGTCTTGCATGTCCAGTTACAAATGATGTATTTGCTTTTTGGGAAGAAAAGAAATCTCACGGTAGGATGATCATTCTTTGTTTTCCATTTATTGCAAGTCACTGAGAATGAATAGAATTAATTGCAAAGTTATTTTTAACGTTTCGTCTAAATTTGTTTTGTATTATTCCTGTCAAGTCGAAGCAAGAGCGAAAAGATGCATCAACCTCTTGAGAGCAAACAGCAGACGAGGCAACAAAATAGATTATAGACCGTAACGTCCATTTCTGCAATGTTTTGAAAAAAAAGTTTTGCAGATAATAACGAAGACTTGTGGAAAATCTGTGTTTCCAGTGATTCGCCTCTGAAGCATCGTCGGCGAAGTGATTACAGCAAGTCTGTCGTAGCATCTCATGTTAAATCCTCACGGTCCGAAGTTGTTATTAAGGCAAAAATATATATATAGGGGAAGACCTTGACTGAAGTTAATTAGGTCATTGGGGGACAGCCAGCTTTACTGCGGTTGAGCGGAATTCACCATGAATACGGAGAACGCACGGTTTTGGGGAAACGCCGTTTTTGCAAAAGAAAAAGCGATTGACGTGTGTGCCGACACGAGAAGCGAGGTCTCGCCTGCTGCACGGAACGTGGCACAGGAAGCCCTCGCCCTCGGCTTGCGTTTCGGGGTGAAGTCGATCTCAATGCAGACGATGTAAATGCACACTTTTCTATCTCATGGGGCCCTGATCTTAAAAATACGGGTGGCCCCGTTTGTAAGCTGTGGCTGATTTTGAGATGAAGAACCCCAGAATGCGTCTGGAGCGCGCGTCCCAGCTGCTGAAGCTTCCTGGCGGAATAAAATTACTTCTTCAGCCAATGCTATAATTTTGCAGTTATGCCTAAATAAAGATGTCCGCTTTCATCTTTCCCGCTCCTCCGGGGAGAGAGGGTGGAGAGAACAAGATGCCAAATTTTTCACATGCCTGCTTTTCTCCCCAACACTTGCGGCGAATGAATGCTCATGTTTAGAAGAGCTAAACTGAGTGAAGCCTCCAGCAGGCATGTTGTAAGTGTCTGGTTCGTTCTAGAAATTAAGTGTACGCGGCTGAAATGTGAAGGCAGGTTCCCTCGGAAACGCTGATGCTCTGAATCCAGCTCATCGTTCGCCCGGGGAGGGGCGGTTATTCCAGTGCTTGGCAAGATTCGGTGACTCAGATCCTGGGCAGGCTGTACTGAGCCAGAGTTTTGTCCTCAAGCAGTTTAGAGCTTGTGGAATAAGCCTGCGCAGCGACTTTTTTTTAAAGCAAACAGTCTGTTGCATTTCCGTCTTCTGCTGCCTGGGGACAGTGTGTGCCATCTTTCTGGTCCACGAGTTTCCCGACCCCTCCCTGGGCCTCCCGCCACCACCCAACCCTGTGTCCCCGACATTCGTGCCTGCTCAGCCATCTCTGGGACAGCTCACCGTCCATGCGGTTCCGAGCAGCCTGGAAGTTTCCATCTGGCGAAGGGCTCTGTCCGAGCCTGGCGGAGGCCAAGACTCTGTCCCTGTGATGCTTCGAGGGGCGAGACCCTGCATTTACTTAAAAACACACGTTCAGAGGAAGACCGTGGCCGAGGCAGGAGGGTTTGCCTCGTCCGGTGGACGCCCGAACCCACTGCCTTGTTCTGTGACATCGTGTGCCTGGCCGGCGGCGGCCCAGCTGCCAGCACCTCATGAGCAGTCACACCCCGCCTCGGCGGCTGGGCACCTGCTGCCCACGGGGCGACGCCCGCTCAGCCCCCTCTGCTCTCGGCCGCTGCCCCGCTCTGCGCATCCCGGGCACTGGGCACCCTGCCCACCAGACTCTTCCCCTCCTCGCTGTTTGGAAATAGGGAGCAAAGTCTGAAGAATCGTGGCCGATCCCTTTCTAGAAATGTATCTAGTGAATAAGAGGCAGGTGTAGTCAAAGCTGCTCACGGCAGAGAAATAGCGGACGCGACGTCCACACGCTGCAAAGGTGACCGAGCGGGAGAAGCTCGGCCTTTCAGTGCAATTCTGCACAGTCCGCAGACTCCAATCCAGCGGGTAGAGGCCAGCGACGCCGCCGGACACCCCGAAATTGCGATTCCTGTGCCCGTGGGGGCTCAGGGACCTTCGTTTGGCCTCTTCTGTTCGCGTTCTTTTATATAAACATCAGCGGTCTAGTTTGAGGAAGTAAACACACCACGATAGCTTTTCTATTTATTTATTTATTTATTTATTTTTTAAATTGCAGAGGCTAGAACTTTCAGTATTATGTTGAATTAAAGTGGTGAGAATGGATACCCTTGCCCTGCTCTGGATCTTAGCAGGAGAACATTTGTTATCTTACCATGATGTGTGATGTTAGCTCTAGATTTTTTTTTTTTAGATGTTCTTTATCTTTTTTTCCCCCCAGAAGCTCAGGCCGGGCCGTCGCAGGGCTGCCTGGGCGGCGTGGTGTTCGGTGTTCGGTGTTGGGCGCTGAGTCCACAGACAGATCTCGACGTCTTCGTCAGTGTCTCCGTGGCATGTCACACACGGGGTCCTCCTCCCGCGCGTGACGGTGCCCGGACGCGTCGCCTCCGCCGTGTCCCGTGCGCTGTCTTTCCGCTAAATGTGAGGAATACATGGTCCGTCGTGGTCTCTGCACCCGCCCTGGACCCCCACCTGCCCGGCCCAGGGTCGTTGACACTTTTAAGGGGGATGCAGCCGGGCGGAACCTGCAGGTGTGTCCTTGTAAGCAAGGCACCGAGACAGGTAGACGGGAACGTGAGTGTTCGGGAGGTCGTCTGCGGCCAGGTGACGCCCGACGTGCAGGTAGCTTCGTCTCGTCCACCTACGCGTAAGGCCGGCTCCGCCGTCGTTAGGCATAAACCTCGGGCCGGTCGCTTAGCGAGTGCCTGGCGCGTCGTCGCAGCCATGGAGATCACAGCGACGTTGTCGTGCGCGTCCTCTGTGCCAGGCCGCGGAGCTGATCGCCCTGCCTCGTGCGAGTTACAGCGCGGCCCTCAGGAGGCAGCGTCGTCATGCTCCTTGTGGCGCGAGGAAGCCGGGCCGGAGGGAGAAACGGGGGTCCGGGCGCGGGCCTGTGATTGGCAGCTCCCGGCCGCCACAGGAACCCCCCTAAATGAACTTCAGGCTGCTGCCCGAGACGCGGACTGGATGCGACAGCCCGGACGCAGAGACCGGGGTGCTGTGTGCGTGCGGATCACTCACACGCGGGTGAGTCACACGAGGCCCTTATGATGACGCACAGTCCGGAGTCACGCGGCCCCATCGGCCGGCAGCCTGGGCCCGAGCCGGAGCCCCTGTGTCAACGCCACCAGCGACCTCGCACCGGAGAACTCGGCTCCGCGGGTCCGGGTCATTCCCCGGAGGAGAAAGAGCCGAAGCCGCAGCCTTTTGCCTCCGCTGGCGGGGCCCAGACGTCAGGGCCGCTCGTCATAACGTTTCCCAGAAAAACTGATGCTTCGACGCTGAGGAAACGGCCCGATTCCTGCCGGCCCTGGGACCCGACGGGGCCCGAAGCTTGAGCAGCTCGAGGCGCACGCGGGGGGCCCCGTGCCGTCCTTTCGAGATTGGGGTGCACTGGCTCGTGCTTGCACCCCGACTTCTGCACGGTCAAGAGGCGGCGGCTGCACCTCCCGCTGGGACCGCCTGTGTCGCGGCCGGGACATAAGCTTGGCCGCCATGTCCACTCGTTTCGAGGCCCTGTGACAGGGGTCGGCGTTCGCGCCGAGCCCACGCGGCAGGCGAGGCGCCCTTCCCACGTGTGATGACACGCCCGGGTGCCGGGGACAAGGACGTGGACACCTCGGGGTCACTCTTCGGTCTGCTGTCATTGCCGAACATGGAAGCGCTGGGGACTCCGCCTCCTGACCCCGCCTGTCACCATCTGAGCTGCCGGTTTCCACGGCTACCGTGGCCGAGCCCTTCTCGGGTTCAGAGCCACCGCAAAGGAGTGGCTTCGCAGAGGTCCTTTGCTGTGTCGTCTAGGAAGTGTTTCCTCGCTGGCGGCCATTTTTCAATCGAATTAATTGATCAGTTTATCAAAAGACTCTCATCGGTTACCCCAGCAGCCCCAGCATGCCATGCAGCCTCGCTGGCTTCGGGGTGCCCTCGCTGGCTTCGGGGTGCCCTCGCTGGCTTCGGGGTGCCCTTGCACACAGCGAAAGTTGCTCTGCCATTGTGGAAAGTGGCCGCTGGGTGAAACGATGTGGGGTGCACAGAAGCCCTCAAGGTCCCCGCTTTGGGCGATGCTGGTTCAGAACGTTTGGGGAACAGCGATCATAAGTCAATGACCAAATTCGACAATGTCCGGAAAAATGTAAATTTCAAGATGACCTTGCGCCTCCTGGACAAACACTAACAAGCTAAGCTTAATAATTTCCTACCAAATGTTTATTTCCCGTCAAATGTTTAGGCAACAAAACTCTTCCAGACTTTGCATGAACCTTTTTATTTATGGCATTTTCTTCATCATTTATCTATGCGAACGCAACCTGACCCAGGAAACGTATTTGCATAGCAAATTGCAGGCCATTGATTGGGGGCTTGACTAAAGCTTTTGGATAAACATGAAAATTGCTAATGTGACACTATAGTTCACACACAGTATAAGCAGCCCAGAACAAGGCATGGCGTATTATGCAGATGTTGACGGCGGACTCACTTAGAGTGGTTTAAATTTGTGTTTGTAGCTACAAAAAAATGGGGACAATGAGCACTTATGGATAATCATTTTGTCAAATGAAATTATAAATAATAACTTCCCTTTCGAATTATGGGAGAATTTAAGCAGAGAACAAAAGAAACATTTAAATTATACAGGGTGATTCGTGCTACAGTATGAGACAGACAGAAAGATAAATCGATGGACAGTTGGATGGATCGATAGCTGAAGGAATCAATAGATGGATGGATCAGTTGATGCATAGATAAGATAGAAAGATAGATAGATGATAGATGATAGATAAGATAGTTGATAGATAAATAATAAATGGATGGATAGACAGATATAAAAGATGGTGGGTAACAGATGCATCGCTGGGTAGATGGATCATAGATGAATGGGTAGGTGGCCAGACAGATAGATGACAGATGAATCGATGGAGAGAGAACGGACAAGTGGAAGGGACAGAGACGTAGACTCAGACAGACAGACAGATGAGGTAGAATGAATGACATAGAGACAGTGTCTGCAGCCCGAGTCCCATCTTGTCGCCTTGTCTCCCCTTTATAATGCATAGTGAAGAGTGATGGGTTTTTAAAAATTTAGCTTTTACATGAAATAATTCAGAGACATAAATGCATACTTTATATATAGCTGGCACATCCAGAACGGAGAAATGATCGTATCCACGCTGAATGCCTCTAAAGCGAATGCCAGCGCGTGCCACAGCCGAACCCAGGTCTGTAGGGACAATGGCCGTTCCCTCACGTGTCACCAGAGCCGGCGTCGCTGTCACTGAGGACGGGGCACCGGGCGGGGGCCGTGGAGCCAGGGCACGGTCCCTCTCTGACGTCTGACGGGTGGCGGGAAATGGTCCAGACCCCGCCTTACGGGGTGCATCCAGAGGGATACCCCGAGTGCGGTTTGTGTGTTTATTTGCCGCCAGCCCCGGAGCCCGACATCCTCGCCGCTCCTCCGCGTGGCCGACTGAGCACGTGTGAGTAGGACTGTGTACATGTGCATGTGTGTACATGTGCGTGTATGTGAGTGTGTGTGGTGCGTGAATGTGCATGTGTGTGCTTGTGTGTGTGTGACTGTACACGTGCATGTGTGTGCAGTGTGTGCATGTGTGAGTGAGCACATGTGTGTGGCATGTGGTGTCTGCATGTGTGCGTGTGCGTACACACCTACCCGGAGGGTGCTGTGTGCCCTGACCACTATGACATGAGAGGGAAGGCAACTGTCACCCAGAAAATGCTGCTGTCCAGGCGACACGCGGGAGCCGTTCTGGTCGGTCCCCACGCGGCGCGGCTGGTTCTCCTGTGGCTTTGTCCCCACCCACATCTCCACCGTGCATCCCTGAAGCAGCGGTGTGAGCGCGTGTGACCTGCAGGCCTCAGACAGTCAGGCCGCCTCCGGTGACACGGGTGACAACGTGGGAGTTCCCCAGAGGAAGGGGGTCCCCCTTCAAGGCTGTCGTCAGGCCAGAGGCGTCGCCCCCACAGGAGGAAGCTGGGCATCAAATCACAGTGGGCATCGTGAGCCTCGAACATCGGAGGGACGCTTCGGGCACTGGTCTCCAGATGGCCCTTGCCAGCGCAGAGATGCAGGTGTCCCTGAAACCACAATTACGTTTCTCAGACCGATCCGTGGTCTTGTGTCCCAACCGCCAGAGTTTTTCGCGCTCGTTTCTTGCTGCCGAGTGCAAGCGTCTCTTGCACGCCTCTGCGTTTACTTCTGATGGGTTGTTTATGGTTTGCAGGGCGTGGGGAATGTGACCGTGGCTGGCCAAATCACGGGGCGTCCAAAAACCTCAGACCCAGGGTCCATTCCGGGGCTGGGCCACGTCGCTGTGGGGCGACTCAGGGCCGGGTCTCCAGAGTCACAGCCGCATCCAAGGGTTGAGCTTCCTCACGGAACTGTGACCTTCGGACAAACTTAGGTCTTACAATAGCATTATAACCAGAAGAGTCTTGACCGTCTCACCATTGCTGAAATTTTGGCCCACGATTTCCTCAAATAGAATGTTCTATTTTATCTACCTTTAGTTGTGAGTTTTCCATGGTAAGAAAGCAGACACGCACGGGAAACGCGTCTCAGGTGGTGGGCTGCGGGTCCACACCACGTCTGCCCCAGAACCACATGTGTGTGCACATGTGTGAGTGTGCATGTGTGTACATTAAATGTGTGTGGCGCCCTGCTCGGCATGAGCCTCGGCCAGCGCGTCTCATGCTCATCCCGTGTGTGTGCTGCCCGTGCACACGCATGCAAACGTGGACACGCACGCACACGCACTTTGGGTTTTCGCTGAGACGCACCGTGCTCAGCGTGGCTCTGGACCTTCGGGCTTCCGACATACGGGGCGCGTGCTTCCAGCTCCGCACGCCTGTGCTGGCGTGTTCCTCATAACTGCCACCCAGTGCCACCGCCTCCCCGCCCCGTCGCGGGCAGGGGCGGAGCTGAGTGTCTTGCATCCTCTGCTTCCATTGATCGTGATCACTTACCGCTCGCGACACCGAATCTGTCCAACAAGTTCACAAGCCGAACGCTGCTCCGTCACGCGTCGGCCTGAGCGGGGGCCAGGACTTGCTTTGGGTGGGACGTGCCCCATGGGGCTGACTCTGCAGAGCCTGGCGATGGGTGAGTGAAGGTGCCCGGTCTGTCCCTGACCCATCGGAGCCCTCACGGGGTCCCAGATGCCATTGGGAGGGGGTCCAGCACCAAGAAGCAGACGTCAGGCCAACCTCAGGCTCGGGGGCCACAGTCCCCTCATCACACAACTGGGGGGGTGCTGAGCCCGCATCCGGGACCCCAGCCCTGGCGGGCCGCCGACAGGCCGCAGGCAGCAGAAGCACCTCGACATCATGCTCCCTGGAGTGACTAGCAAGCTGGTCACCGGTAATGGCCAGCGCTTGCTGACCGGAACTGGACCTAATGTCGGGGCAGAGCCAGGCCAGCCGACCCCTGGGATTGTGGGGTGGCCGGCGCCTCACTACACCTGCCTTGCTGACGCCAGGGGGCTAACTCCGGGGAGGGGTGGGCACAGGTGGCAGTGGGCGGCTCGGTCTCAGCATCTGGGGCCAGGGGCACCGGGCCCGGGCCCTCCGGCCTCAGTCAACCTCAGCCACGGCCTCCAGGACAAACCAACCCGACCCCCACCCGTGGGGCTTTTGTCAGTCCGTGTGGAGGTTCCACGCGTCTGGGAAAATCTAGAGAACAAGTCGGCCCCAGAGCGTAACCCTGTCGCGTGACCTCATGACCCGTCCGACCTGACGGCCGTAGCTGCGTCCACGCGCTGACGTCCGCTCTCGTTGCAGATGGCTACCCCAGGGAAGAGATGGTTTACCGATGGAGGAAAAGCTCGGTGGAGGCGGCGGACCAGAAGTCCTGGCGGCTCTACCAGTTTGACTTCATGGGCCTCCGAAACACCAGCGAAATCGTGACGACGTCGGCAGGTAGGCTCGACGGAACACGCCGTCCCCAACGCCTCGGCCACACGGTCACGCCCGTCACATAGCCGTCCGTCATGGGGGGGTGTCAGCTGATCAGACCCAGGCGGTCATGATTCCGAAGGGACGTTTGAGCCAAAACAACCGATTCAGAAATGAAAAAATGTTAAGCGTCTTAATTAGGACGTGGCTGCCGGGGACTTTGGGCCATGCGCTTCCCGAAGCAGGGCAGGCGCTGCCTCCCACGAGGATGGGGAGCAGAAACATGGGGCACAAGTGGGGACCCTGTGTGCCACGCACCCTGAGCTGGAAGAGGCCAGATGAAATTTTAAAAACGTTTTCTCCAGCACTGTCCCTGGGGAGGGGCGGGCACAGACGTCAGGGGGACGGAGCAGGCCGCCTGGGGCGGAACCGGGTCAGCTTCTGGACCCACACGTGATACCACTCATAAGCGACAAAGGCCTCCTCTTGACCCACACGTGATACCACTCATAAACGACAAAGCCTTCTCTTGACCGGGCTGTCGAGAACTTAAGTGAACTAGCAAATGCCACACGTACGTATAAGTAACACCCACTGTCATTGCCTAACGAACTTCAAGAGCTTTACATATTGGCTTTTCTTGGCAAACAGTCCATTAAATCGGCCGTGAGCGTTGCATTCAATGAGTCGCCCTAACAGGACAGCAGAGTGAGATTTTTATCTTGAAAGCAAATAGAGAAGCCTATCTGAAATAGTTCCCCTAGAAGAGACCCCAAAAGTCCTTTCTTCTGGGCGTCTTGTCACATTTGTCTGAGTGCGATCGCGTAATAAATCAGTCTGGGTTTTAGAGTCAGAATTTTAAAAATAGCGACGGTGTCTCTGTTCACAAGACGGAGTGAAGAAATCTTTCAAACCCACCGTGAGTCGGGTCCCTCTCTCAGCGAAGAAACGGGGGGAAACCACAGCCACCGAACGAACAGCTCGTCCACTAAGAAAATTGAAGTTCTCGGATGCAGGTCACATCTGCCTATGTCTGTTCTTTTAGGAGCAGATCGAATTCATTATTTCTTAAAAGCAAAATTATCTTTGCATGGGACCCGAGCAGATTAGCGCGTTTGGTTGACATGACGTGTGTACATGAAGCATCTCGCGGACTTCCTTGCTTCCAGGCTCACACCCGAGAGAGCCAGGTCACCGCAAATATCTTTCTTACTGGGTGGGGGTCTCAGAAGGGTGGCAGGCCTGGCCCACGGCAGAGCGCCCAGCACGAGCCGCAGCTGACGTGAGGCCGGTGGCTTTTCCGTGATCCACTTCCTGGAGCCAACTCTCGGTTTCCAGAATGTTCTGTTTTCTCCAGTCCAGTGTCGGGTTATGTGTCACCGTTTGGGACATTCCTTGGCATGGATGATACGCAATCATTCGAGCACAAGAAAAAGTCCGAAACTTGTGTATACCGACATAAGGGGGTGTGATAACTCAAAATTATCATTAAATAATGACATTATTGTCGAAATTGAGAACTCTGGCAAAGAACGTTCTGGCATCTTCCCATGTCGAAAGTGCAAGTGACATTGGTCATTTTCTGTGCTTTCCTGATCTGCCATAAGCTTGCAGGTAGCTCTGCAGGGGGCTCGCCTGAGCGCGAATCCCTCGTTCATGAACGGCCACGGCGAGCCACCGGGAGCATGTCCAGGGGGTGACCGCGTGCCCGGGGGGTGACCGCGTGTCTGGGGAGTGACTGCGTGCCTGGGGGGTGACCACATGCCCGGGGGGTGTGTGCCCAGGGGGTGACCGCGTGCCCGGGGGGTGACCGCGTGCCTGAGGGATGTGTCCCCTCACGTGCATCGCTCTGGGGGTGCTGTGCCAGTCGGGGTACAGTTTCCTGCGTGCCACCTGCCGTGCTCCTCCACGGCCGCCACCCCAGTCTGCTTAACTTTATCACCCCAACTTCCCAAGCACTGATATCTCTCAGCCAGGGGCCCATTTTTAAGAGAGCTTTCGCAGACTAGCGAAGAAGGACAGCCGTTCACGTGCACAGTGCCCCGTCAAAGAGGATGCGTGTGACACGGCAGACAGCAGAGCCCTGGAGCCTCCCACCTGCTCGAACCCCAGGCCTGTCTGCGGCATGCCGTCGCCCACGGGTCCCCTGCCCGACTGAGGCTCAGTCTCCTCATCTGCAAAACAGGGGAAAAATACCAGTGCCCGCCTCAGGGACGGGGACCTGCCGAGGGTCCGGGGAGCTGACAGCAGCCAGCGACCACCGCCTAGCGTTAAAGCTACGCGTCTCTCCCAACAGGTGACCTATCTGTGTCCTGGGGACCTCGCAGAGCAGTTAGCTCAGAGAAAGAACTTGGTAGACACGTAAATGTTTGGAAGAGAAAACCACCATTAATTTGTTTAGCCAACAAGTCGAAGAGATAAATATTCCACTTCGCCAATGGTTAAACGAGGCCTCAAAGATGCAGACTTGGCTAAGAATGCAACGCCTTAAGCGAAAGGGCGGGCCCTCCACGCGCTTTCTATTTCTCCTGTAATGAAGCCACAGGTAAAAGGCGTTTTTAAACATGCTTTAGTCTGGGCCTAAGTCCCACTTCAAACGGATGTGAGGATGACGTGAGGCTCATGCCACCGACGCCTCGGGCATCATGAGGTGGCCAAGCCCGCGATGGCCCGAGGTGACTGCACCGTCACCAGCACCGCCGCCAGGTTCCGGCCGGGGCGGGGTCCGGGGCGGATGGAGCGGGACACGCAGGTGGCTTTGGCTTTTTTGTCTGTGTCCACTCAGCACGATGCCCTCGAGACTGATCCAAGTTCCTGGGGGTGTGACAATGACGACGCTGTCACCCGGCAGGTTCCTCGCCCGCTCACCGCGAGAAGGGCCCCCGGGCCGCCCTTCGGGGCCACCACGCGCAGGTGTCCGGGTCTCTGGGGTCCATGCCCATGAGTGGTTTCCCCACTCTGGAATTTTCGCGGCGGCGTTGCGTGTTCAGGTTTAAATCTTTCCATCGTGTTCTTTATACCCGTCTCTCCCTTTGCTCAGAATTCCTTTTTTTCGTCCGTGTTCAGGTTTAAATCTTTCCATCGTGTTCTTTACCCCTCTCTCCCTTTGCTCAGAATTCCTCTTTTGTCGTGTTTCCGTTACGGTCATAATCGCTCAGCTAGACGCCCCCGTGGCGGCCGCGTTATAAATGGCGCCAACGCCTCCGCCGCTGTGCCGCGGGCGGACCCCGGTTGTCTCTCTGCCTGAGCGCGTCCAGCTGCCGTTAGGAGTTGAAGTCTGGACCTGGGTCCGATGCCGGGAGACTGGCTCGTGTGTAAGTCTGTCCTAGGTGACTTCCTCCCAACAGGGTGATCGGGTGACATCGTGGCATCACTGGCCGGTGTGTCGCTAAGCCCGGGTGCCCTGCTTGACCTCCGCTGGCCCCTGAGGGGTGAGCTGCCTGCCGCTCCCGCGGTGCCCGCTCGCAGCCCAGAAAGACCAGAAATGCGGGGGCCCCCGGTCCTTACTGACATGGGGGCCCCAGTGCCTCTGTGGCGCTTGACTGAGGGGACCATACGGGAAACCCGGAGGGCTCTCTCAGCGCTCCCAAGTAGGCGACAGCGCTGTTGGCTGCGTCACCACGCTGTACGCGAGGCCCCGGGACTCGGCAGTGGAAGCGTGTGCCCTCGGCTGACTCGTCCCCACCGCCTTCCCACGTGGAAGTGACACCGTGCAGCATCTGCCTCTGAGGAACCTGCCTCGCCGAGCACAGGGCCCCCGCGGCCCAGCCGGTGGCCACACTGGCAGGTGTCCTTCCTCGTGGCGAGTGCGTCCGTGCGTGTGTGAGAACTGGCCGCGGAAAGTTGACAGCGTCAGCCCGTGTGTGGGGCGCACGCAGCCACAGAGAAGGCCCACGTTCCCTTCAGCCCTGGGCTGATGGCCTTTGTCACCCAGGCAGGGACGTGGCTGCCGGGGACCTTGGGCCATGCGCGTCCCGAAGCAGGGCAGGCCTCCCACGAGGATGGGGAGCAGAGCGGGGACCCCGGCCTCTTCCAGCTCAGGGTGCACGGCGCACAGGGACCTGCTGGTCCCCCTAGGTGGGGCCTGCTCCCCAGCCGTCCGCACCCCCTGGAAGCCGACAGCGAAAACCGCGGGGTCCCGGGAACTGCAGCCGGGTGGGCCCCCGCACCTCGCCGAGAGGCAGCAGCGTCGCGGCGAGGCCCGTCACACGGTGACCGCGGGACGTCCGGGCAGAGTCGGGCCGAGGGTCCGCCGGCACGGGCGTGGGAGCCAGCCCCTCCGGCCGGGGGGCAGTGGGGTCTCCTGGCAAGGGGCATCGCTCCCTGTGCCCGGCCTGGCCCTCTGGGCTTCCGCTGGGGCTGCGCTCTGAGCCGCGGGGCGATTTATCCTGTTCTGCTTTTCGGTTTGTGTTCTCCTTGGTTCTTCATTGAAATTTTATGTAAAAATTAATAGGCGTTTAACGTCGCACGGAATCCAGTAATGTCCCCAGGAAAGGGCGAAACGGCATTCGTATTACTTAGAAAGCTATTCGTGTTCTTTGATTGATTCCGGTTAATTGTTCTGATTCCTTTGTACCGAAATGCTAATTCGCTTAACATTTTAAATGTTTTTCGGGACAACGATCTCAAAATTGATGTGTCTATCAACCATACTGAACGCTTCATCTTGCAAAAAAAAAAATCTACCTTTCTGAAAGGCATAGTTTTCATATGGGTTTAGTGTAGTGTCCCTGTCAATCTTTTTAAGTAAAAACGGAACATTCCTGGGGATCTTTACGTTAAATAAACACCACGTCACATCGGTAAACGAGAGAACTACATTCTCCGACCCGACCAGTTCACGGCTTTGAAGGCCGATCCTGTACTCGTAACGACAGAGCTGAATTAACGCGCCTGCGGGGCGGGGGCAGGGGGACAGCCCGGAGGACAAAGTGACCTCAAGGCGGAGACGCGGAGGTGAGCGGGAGCTACCTGGGCGCAGGAGGAAGGGACAGAAAAGAACTCTGGGCCGGAGGGGAGGGGACTGGCAGCCTCTGGGGCGGATGGCGGTGCATCTGAGGACCCGGGTGTGCAGTGTAGGGGGCCTGGGGCGCCCCACGCAGGGCGGTGTGGCCGTGACCGGGAAAGGTCGTCAGGAGGGCGTCGTGACACTCGTGTTTCGGACAGAGGCTCGTGGTGGCGGGACGTGGGACCGCCCGGAGCTGACGGGCCGGGGGCCGTGATGGCAGACGGCGCTCGGCGAGGCGGGGAAACGGCGTGTCAGAGTCAGAGCCGGTGTCCGGGTTTCCGCCCCGAGTGACTGAGGCGCTGAGTGGACAGCGGCCACCGGTGCGGGGGTGAGGCCAGCTCCGGACGGGGACAGGCTGAAGGTGGAGGACAGATGGGAGGACGGGAGACCTGACTTCAGACAGAGGTCACCCCG
>NW_006432224.1:311344-315072 GCF_000325575.1 Pteropus alecto | reverse complement strand
GCAGGAGGTCACCTCGAAATGACATGAATAGAGACGATTTGGAATAAAATGTGCAAGGTCTTCAAGATGCACCGTTTCCAGTGCCCCGGGGACTTTGTGGCATCGCCAGTAACGTCTCCGTGTCCCCAACTCCTCGCGGTGCGGCTCTGCCTCGGGAGGAGGGCGCGGGATGTCACAAAAGGCTTCCCGTTCATTTTCTGGGTCGGCACGGCCCAAGTGCCGGACTCTCGAAAGGATGAGATAAACGTAAAAATATTGAAGAAAACGTAAAGGACGAGGCTGCTAAGCTAAAATTCATCCTGTGAAAACAGATGTCAGATCATAACCTGAGTTTATGTAGGAAAGTTTATGTCTCTCTGTCACCACTGAAAAAACGCGTGACAGTGGACCGCGCGACGTTCGTCACCCGCGATTTTAAACGTGCGACGACTTCCATGACTCAAACCACGAATTCGAGCAATAATGGCTCGTGAGTGACGGTCTGTCGTGGAATAGACGCGCGTGTCTCTCTCCTCCGTCGCATGTTTGTTTTGTGTCATTTACAGTGACCCTCAAAATGCCTTGCACGGCCGTGGGCACCATAAAAATTACCAACACCAGCACCGATCCTCTCCCGAGGATCGAATTTGATATTGCTGCAGTTACGTCATTTTCAGCCATGACATTCACTGAACACGATAAGTCAGAAATTGTTTCCCTGCTTTACTTTTGAACCCGAGAGAGTCGTCTTACTGTTGGCCATCACGATTGCAGGTGACTACGTCGTCATGACGATATATTTCGAGCTGAGTCGGAGGATGGGCTACTTCACCATTCAGACTTACATCCCGTGCATTCTGACCGTGGTTCTATCCTGGGTGTCATTTTGGATCAAAAAAGACGCTACGCCAGCACGAACCGCGTTAGGTGAGTTTCGAGAAAGGTCTCCTGTGTTGTTTTAACACAGAAGTGTCCCTAAAAACACTTACGATGGAAGAGGCTCTGTTCCGATGCAGCAGATCTCGCCTGGACGGTGCTCAGAGAGTTTCAGGGGGTCCGGTTAGGTGCTCATTTCTGACAATGGGATTCCACGTGTGCCCCTTAAATGACACTGAGGTTAGAATTCGGAATAAATCAATCGCACCATCCGATATTACGCCCTTAGGACAATGTCCTACACACGCAGTCACTTCCCAGAATCCGCCACCCTCAAAAGTCTCTCTCAGTGCGACAGAACGTGCCGTGCCTTTGCGGTCCCCATGCGGGGGTGGCAGACTGTGTCTTCATTAAAAAAAACGAAAGACAAAACAAAAAAAATTAAAGACAAAACAAAAAAATGAAAGACAAAACAAAAAAAAATTAAATTGCTGAACAAACCGAAAGGCGCCCGCTCCATTCTGGCGTTTAACGTTGCCGTAAAGCCCGGGTCAGAAACGTCACGGGAACGTGGCGTCGGGAGGGACACGTGGCACTCACCCGGTGCCCGGGACGGGCGACGTGACGCCACAGCGGCGGGAGGGCGGGTCCCCGCGTGGCCCTTCCGCAGCTGCAAACCTGTCCCCGCAGGCATCACCACGGTGCTGACCATGACCACGCTCAGCACCATCGCCAGGACCTCCTTGCCCCGCGTGTCCTACGTGACAGCCATGGACCTCTTCGTGACCGTGTGCTTCCTGTTCGTCTTCGCCGCCCTGATGGAGTACGCCGCCCTCAACTACTACTCCAGCTGCAGGAGGCCCGCGGCCGCCAAGCAGCCGCCGCCGGTGAGTGCGGGAGGGCGGCGGAGGGACAGCCCGGGCCCCCCGCCGGTGACGGAGATGGGTGTCCCCGTGCGTCGAGGCCGCTCTGCGCCCGAGCGACCCGCGGTCTCCGGAGCGGTCCCTCACGATGCTTCTGCTTGCCTCGTAGTCGCTGCAGCCGGACCCCTCGCAGTGGCTCCACGGGCGGGTGGCCCTGCCGGCCCCCTCGGTACGTATCGCGCTGTGGGGGCATTTCCGCAGACTGTCGCCAAACCGCGGGCGAAAGGACGTCACTGCCGACGCGTACGCTCCCTCCAATGCGCCCCCTCGTTTTTTAACATCCGGCTTAGACAATCGGGAGCGTAAAGGAGAAAAATTAATCGCCCTCCTGTCGCCCGGGACTAGTGTGTAGTCCACGGACTTCCGTTCTGCAGCTCAGGACGTGTCATGAACAAGCTCCTGTGTCACACGTGAATTTTGCAGGGTCAGTTTTTACCTGCATCCCGTGCTCGGTCTTGGCTGGACAGTGAGCTAACGCCGTCCTTGTCACCACGGCTTTGCGTGCTCCTGGGACAGTTGACTTGGCCGTTAGCAGAATTCTGCCGCAGCCGCCGCTCGGGCGAGTGCCCCACGGCGCGTCCTTGACTGTCGATGACGTTGACAGTTCCCACTCGTTTATTTTTGACTCGCGTTTGTGCCCCTGCCGATGGCTTTTCATGTCTCTTAACTTTTATCGGTTTTCCTAACGCTTCTGTGATGTTTCGGCCCCTTCGCTTCCTCACTGTCGCTGTCTGCAGTTACTTCTGTGCCGCGCGTGTCGCAGTTTGCGTACCGTGTGCAGGGTACAGAGTCGCGTGTGGAACACGTTAGGACATCAACCCGCTTTTCGTTAAGTAGCTTTTACGCTTCGGCTTTCGTTGGCAATGTTGTCGCTATCGGGTCTTGTGCCTTTTGCCACGCGCACTGTTTTAAGTCGCCTGTTGTCGGATCTGTCACCCTGAAGTCCTCGCCTCTGTGTCCCGGTTGGGGTGGCCCGCCCTCCTCTCGGAAGGACACGGTCCCCTCACATTCGTTTGTCTGTGCGACACCATGTGCTAAGGGCTCGTTTACCCTCACGACAACCCACGGTGCAGACGAGGACACGGAGGTGTGGAGAAGCACAGCCCTGTCGATGCTCACCGAGGTCTCACGATTATAAAAATCGTTCCCTTGTTCACACCCCCGAATTTCCAGTTTACAGCTGAGGTGAGAATCTAACTGCTCAAAACCGGGGAGACGTGGCTTTAAATCGCTGGCGTGAGCCGCCGCCCCGCGTACAGCCACCTTTACACACGCCTACGTGTGTCTGTTATGCCCGCGGTCGGCCACAATTAATCGGAAGCCACTTGTCAGGGTCGAGTGGCTTCGTCATTGGTGGGTGAGCGTAAGGCATCTGCCCCTGATGCGCCACACGCGGACCTCTCCACGTCCGGCCAGCGCGGGAAATAGGAAGTAGGACATCCCCAGGGCACGCAGCTGTGGCGCCTCGCGAGGGGACAAGCAGCGTGGCCGGCACGCACTGAGGCTCGTCCCCGCCCGCGTCCCGTGGGACAGGAAGGCCGCCTCGATCCCATACGCGTGTCCCTTACCGTCGGGCGTGTTTAACGTCTGCGGGATTGCGGCGGCCCCTGATTCGCGAAGGTCTGGTCGGGATCTGTCAACTTGACGGTGACGGGGACTGAGCCGCCTTCGGTAGGAGCCGCTCGGCCAAGCGGTGCCGTTGCGGGTCGGGTCCGAGCTTTTTCATCGTGCGATGGGTTTCCGGGGACGGAACCGCATCGTGAGTCAGGGAGCCTCTGCTCACATCACGCACTTGTATCTACTCCGAGGCGACAGCAAAGCGGGGGACTCGAGTGGCCGCTCAGCCTCCCGACCCGCAGCGATCAGAAACGCAGCGCTGTCTGGGGCCGCGCGGGCTCCGTCCTGCCTCAGATTCGCAAAGACCGGCCCCTCGGGGGTGGGGAGGCGGAC
>NW_006432224.1:305063-310255 GCF_000325575.1 Pteropus alecto | reverse complement strand
CGATCGTCGTCGGCGACCCCTCTGAGGGTGTTCGGTCCAAACGGGGCGGTGTTCTGACCCCCGGCCCCGGGCTCGGCCCCGTCCAGCGTCTCCCCCGAGCCTCCTGTCCCGTCTCGCCGTCTCGGGCTCAGTGATGCCCACTTGTCGCGGGGTCTACGGTCCACGAGCCGCTGTCTGAAAACGTTTTCCAGCGTGTGAGAGATGTAGATAGGATTTTTTTAAATTTCTTAGTGAATATTATCTTTCAAATCACTTTAGATGCAAAAAACGTGGGGGGTAATGGCTATCGTCAACGATATATTTTGGTGAACAGCAATTATTTTGTACTTTGAATATGGATCCCTAGCCGAAATCCCGAGGAAAACACTCCCTGAAATGATGTTTTGATATTTTTATAACAGAAACCACCTTGCTTGGTGACGCTGGGTCTTTGCTAGGCCTGGGTGCCAGTCTGTGCGTCCCCGGACCCCAAAAGCTTCCCCTCGCCGAGCGGAGGAAACCCTGCCGGTTCCTTAGTGACGCTTCGGCACCACCAAGGTTTTGGCACCAGAATCTCTATGCTTCTCATCTTTCTTGCCCAGAAAACTGAATTCATTTTATTGGAAACCACAGAATTGTGTTTAATCTGTTTAGTGTACATGCTGTTATGACTCAGAAAAAAACAGGTAAAACGCTACGCAGAGGAAGCACGTAGACGCGGACGCCACGCGGAAGCCGCCAGGACGAGGGCAGGGAGGGAAGGTGCGGGCGTGGGCTCCCCCGGGTGTCACGCTGGGTCTCTGCCGAGCGACACACCCTGTCAGCTCCCGCCTTTCGGTCTGGCACGTGCTGCACGGGCCAGTGGCTTCTGCGTAGCGAACCTGGTTTTGCAGAGGAAAAGGATAGTAATTGCTCGGGAGGAGCAGGTGGAACCTGCTGGCTTCGGCGACGTGCCTGCTCTATCGCAGTGTCAGCGGCTGGCGGCACGAGCCGCCCTCCCATGCGGGGCCCCATCCCCGGGGAACCCCGCCACGGTGCGCCCTGGAAGCGGCCCAAGGCTGGCCTTTTCCAAACGCAGTTTCCAACTTCATGAATTTATCTTTCCTAAGAGGAAGAAGAATTCCAACCCGGTGCAGCTTAAAGAACGTTCTAGAGGGAATGGAATTTCTAGTGAAATTCTCCCTGGGAGGCACATCACTTAAAGCGTTTTTAGAACATACATTTGGCTCCGTTAAAACTTAGTTTTTTGGTTTTTTTTTTTTAGTGATGCCTCTTGTCTCAAAGCCACCCAACACCTGGGCACTGCTGGCAGTTCACAGAATCACACGCGTAGGGAGTGACCTCAGTGCCAGGCCCAGCGGGCCTGCTTACGGAGCACATGAGTCACGGCCCCTTGTCCCCGAGAACGTCCATCTCCAGGGAGCACGGCAGCTGTGCCCCCCACAGCATAATGTGGGGCCTGCACTTCAGGCGACATGCCCTGGGTCGTAGGCTGGCCGGCGTGTCAGCTCCGGCTCGTCCCCCGGCCTGTGCCCCCAGTGCGAAGGGCAGAGCTAGGGGCTCGCCTGTCACAGAGAGGAAGGATGAGGAGGGAAACGGGGGCGCGTGAGGACACTGTCACCAGATGCCTGGTTAGCCGTGAGGTGCGCGCTGTGACGCACACCGTGCCAGCTCCCCCCGCCAGCTTGGGCTGTGGCATCGGGCTTTGGGTGGGTGTGTGGCGGCGTGGGCCAGTCGCCTGAGTGTCCCACGCCCCACAGGAGCTACTGCGTCCTCACTTTGGGAAATACTCCCAGTCGGGCGGGCGACGGGTCTGCATGCAGACGGGGCCGCTACGTTCTGACCACGGTGGACCGTACTCACGACTGTGGCTGCCGAGCCAGGGGCGGGGGGCGGCGCGTCACGTGAATGGAATTCACAAACCTATCCCTCGTTTCGCTCAAATTCCCCAAATGTCTCTTTGGAGTCTGATGACGAGTCAGGTGCTGGTCCCAGGAGAGCGAAGCTGCCGTGAGTTAGTCGGGGCCCGGCCGGTGCCGGTCCGGCTCGCCCAGCACGTGCCTTAAAACACACACGCGCTTGGACCAGACGCGCCTTCGACCTTCCGTCTCCTGAGGACACCTGTGCTTCGTGCCACGGAGTCTGCGTCTCCTGAGAGCGGATGGGGCGGGTCTCACTCTTAACCGTCATGTCCTTAGCATCAGGTCACTTAAGGGCACAGGTTAGAGGATCCTTCCGCTGAGGGTACAGCGAGGGTTTTCTGGTTACCTATGAGAAAACGGGGCCAAATCTGAAAGTGACGTAGTGCCTGTGAAGAGCCGTGTGTGCACAGAGAACCTTCGCCCCGAGTCCTTTAACTTGGCTGTAACTCGCTGCAGTACAAGTGTTTGGGTGTGTTTTTTTTCTTTCTTTTCTTTTTTTTTTCCTGCTCTGCTCTATGTCACACTCCAGAAGCCAGAAAAGGTCACCAACCACCCCATTTTGTGCTGACAAGTACCCCCCACCCCCGGAAGTAACGGGCACTCCTTACCCAAAGGGCTAGAACAAGACAGAACCTCTCCTTGCTCATTTGTATCTCGGCTGCCAACGATGGAAACCCCGCCCCCCGTGGCAGAGCGAGTCCCCGAACGGTCTCCATGATCTGGCATCTGTGGGTGCGCTTTTTCCGGGCATTTAAAACTATATACGTATGAAATTTCGGCCTCGATTTCCATTAAAAGTTACCAAATGACCTGGGATAAACATAATTGGATGTAAATAGACACTGAAAGGTTTACTGTCAATTGGCTTCAGACCACTATTATTTTTCAAATATTCAGAAAGGTATTTGGAAATAAGGGGCAAAGAGCCAGATTCTGAAAGTCACGATTTTCCGTGGCGCCCCCTTCGGATGGCCCCGGACCGAGGGGGCATGTCATCTCGAGTCCTTTTCTCAAATTTGCCTGTAGGAAACTGGTTCACGGCATTTGGCGGTTACTCCGCATTGTAGAATCACATCCAAAGAACCAAAAAAATAACAATAGTTCAGGCTAAGTGACAGACCCATCCTCTGTTCCTCGCTGACTTCACTTTTACTATAAAAATAGATTCCTGTCATTATAGGGAGGACTCAGCCGTTCTTCCGATTACAATCAGCATTTCCAAGATATAAGCCCAATCTGGTTCTACTAAGGTCGAAAGGGAAAACGTTTCACGTGTTTTTTTCAAAATGTCCTCTAGGTAAAGGACGCTTTGGTGTTTAATGTTGTCAGTAAAACACCTTAAATCTCGTATTACTCTGCTCAAACCCAAAAAGTTTAGACAACTTTAGATCAGTGCTAAAAAATTAGGTGAACTGTCACTCAAAAGTTTTCAACGTTTTGAGTTAACTGAGTGGGTCTTTCAGAGCCTATGATACAGGGACATGAGCTAGAAAATAAATAGGAAGAACGAACTCAAGCATGCACGCACACACACGTGCACATGCACACACACAAAGCAAACGCCGAATAGGGCATCCAGGTAATTGGGGAACTGTAAATCGTCTTGCTTCAATTTTTCAGATTATCGCCGCTTCATTTTTTGCGTTTATAAACACAACACTGAGCTTTCCCTGCCCGGTGGGCCGACCCCACAATGCGAGGGTGGAAATGGTTCCTCCGTGTCTCCTCGGCGTTCGAACTGGACAGGTGGGAAAGAGCCCGGAAGCCCGATGGCAGTGGCGAAGCCCGGACCGAACGGTGGCTGGCACCGTTTCCTCTCTTCCAGTTATTCAGAGTTCCTGCTTTGTTCTTCCCACGCACCACGTTTTCACCAAAGGATCGAAGCTCCTATTTTCCGTTGAACAGCACAAGTCCTGACTCGCCGCGGGCTCCGGTCTCCGGGAACGAATGACGTGCTCTGACTCGGTTGCTGTTTATGACAGCCGGCTCGTGTCGTAAAGGATTTGGTCAGTTTTGTCAGTGAGCGAAGGCCCCCCCAGTGCACAGAGTAGCACTTCAGTCCCGGGGACATCGGGCCACCCGTCCTGGTCGACCCATTCGCAGTTGCTAACCTGCCCCTTTAATTGAGTCCACGCACTGACGGGCTTACGGTCGCCCTGGAAGCTATAGAGACGTAAAAAAAAAAAAGAAAGAAAGAAAGAAAAAAAGGAAAACTAAATTTCGAAGTCAATGTAATTAGAAGTAGTGACTGAAAATGCACATAACTTGCTGACTCAATTTTCACATTGTCAGCTAGATATGATAGAATTTTAGAAGACAAACTATGCTGCATCATCACCACCACCACCATCACCATCATCACCATCATCATCGCCATCACCATCACCATCATCACCATCACCACCATCACCATCACAACCACCATCATCACCATCATCGCCATCCCCATCACAACCACCATCACCACCATCATCACCTTCACCATCACCAACACCATCATCACCATCACCATCATCACCATCACCACCATCACCATCATCATCACCATCATCATCACCATCATCACCATCATCATCGCCATCCCCATCACAACCACCATCACCACCATTATCACCTTCACCATCACCGCCATCGCCATCACTACCATCACATCCCCATCACCACCACCATCACCACCATCATCACCACCACCATCAATCACCACCATCTCATTACCACTGTCCTTTTCCATCCCCACCATCACCACCATCATCACCTTCACCATCACCATCACCAACACCATCATCACCATCACCATCATCACCACCATCACCACCACCACCACCACCATCGCCATCACCATCACAACCACCATCACCACCATCATCACCTTCACCATCACCGCCATCACCATCACTACCATCACATCACCATCCCCATCACCACCACCATCACCTTCACCATCACCGCCATCATCATCACTACCATCACATCACCATCATCACCATCACCACCATTACCACCATCACCATCACCATCGCCATCACCATCACCACCATTACCACCATCACCACCACCATCACCAACACCATCATCACTATCACCACCACCACCACCATCTCCATCTCCATCACCATCACCAACATCACCATCACCACCACCACCATCACTATCACCATCACCACCACCATCACCATCACCACCGTCACCATCGTCACCATCATCGCCATCGTCACCATCATCATCATCATCGTCACCATCGTCACCACCACTGCCATCGTCACCATCATCACTATCATCACCATCACCACC
>NW_006432224.1:293247-305016 GCF_000325575.1 Pteropus alecto | reverse complement strand
CACCACCACCACCACCACCATCTCCATCACCATCACCATCATCATCACCACCATCATCACCATCATCACATCACCACCATCACCATCATCACCATCACCATCAGCATTATCACCATCAGCATCAACACCACCACCATCATCATCAACACCATCACCATCGATATCCTTGTCATGTTCCATATTAGTCCTTAGCTATTGAGTCAACACAAAGGCTTAACGTGTTTTCCAAACTGTGACAAAATTAGGACTTAAATTTAAGAGAAAAGTTTTATTTTAAATATTAAATACACAGATCATAGTTCAAAATTTGACTTGCCTAAAACATTAGGCGAAGAACAGTAGTCTTGTCTACCCTGCCTCAATCAGAATTTGAAACTACTCAAATGGAACACTCCACCTAATTTTAGGTTGTTTTTTTGGTCTGGTTTTGGTCTGATTTTGGTCTGATTTTGGTCTGGTTTTGGTCTGGTTTTCACTTCACTTGGCTTTTTTATTCTTTTCCATGAAGGTGACATTTGAATCGGCCTAGAACTATCTGTTTTCCCTAAAATGGATGTATCCGTGGACAATATAGATTTCATTAGCCCTAAAGGACAATCAGTATGCTTGTGATTTTATAATTTGAGTTTAAGCTTTGATTCTCCATTATTTATCTTGGAATTTTTACTTCTGGATTGAAACAGACACAAGAATAATATATTGATGAAATTTATAGTATTTACTATTATATTATCTCTGTTTAGAGCACCTGTATTAAAACACTTTAAAAGACACTTTCGATCATTCTTGACCTTCAGAATGACTCGGTCTGTGCCAGTAAACACGTCTGCATAACCACAAGCAGCTGCCGGACTGAGCAAAAGACTCACTCCTCACGAGGGCGTCCTCTCCGGAAGGTTCCAGGGGAGTGGCGGTGCTCAGGGCCGGGCCTGCTTGTCGTGTGAGGGGCCAGGGGCCACCCCGTGTTTACACACGGCGATGTGTGCATTCGTGTGTGTGTGTGTGTGAACGGTGAAGCTGGAACAACTCACTAGCGTGTCTCACCCTGCCCAGCACCCCAAGTGCAGCAGAAAGCCCACGGGCTCCCCGAGCCTGCAGTCGAGGGGACGCAGTCGGGGAGAGGGAGGGACTGGCAGCCTCGACATTCCGACGACTGTGGGACCACGACCTTCCTTTAAAGCAGTCGAGCTGACATACCTGATCAGGAGTCGCGTGGGGTCCGGACAGGCCCACTCGACCTCCACGTCCACTTGGGTGCACATCCAAGCTGTGCACGTCATGGAAGTTTTACCTGATCGGCTCGAGGTCGCTCTCCAGTGCAGGGGACACACGGCACCGCTCACCGGTTTAGGACACACTTCCACACGCGACGTGGTAGAGGCGTGGTGTGGACCGGGGGACGTGGGATCTCCTTGTGTGTGGACTGTCCTCTCTTTTCGAAGCGTGTGCTTAAAGGGAAGCCGTGGGCACCGGGAGGCGTCACCCGTCCTACCCATGAAGCCGGCGCCCAGGTGGGGGGTGGGAAATTCTGGGATGTGACAGCATCTTGGCAGCAGCTGAGCATGCGGTGCAGAGAGGGGGCGTGCCCTGCCAGAGAGCCCGCGCCCGCCCCTCCCCAGGCGAGTGGGCCACGACCAGGTCCCCGTGGTCACCACGTGCCCCCTGCGCCCCTGTGGAACCGTGGGGACTGGAGGCCCCGGCTCATCCCAGGCGGCTCCAAGGGCCCCGTCCGCCCCGTGTAGCGCGTGGCTTCCTAGTGAGACGCAGGCTCACTCGTGCCCCACGTGCCTTGGTGACACGGGTGACTCCGTGCCCTGCTTTGCCCTCCGGGCCACCCTCTGTATTTGTACTTGGATTCCTATGTTTGTACTTCTAATACGAATAAACACACTTGTCAGAAACACGTGAGCCAGGAGCAGACGTCTTTCTGGTGTGGGGGTGGCTGATCAGGAGGCCGGGCGGGGTAGAATGTCGGGGGGCTGCACGGCCTGGCCACCAGCCAGGGCGGGACACCAGCTGCCCCTCCCAGAGGGTCTCCCTCCCAGAGGGTCACGACCCCGGCAGGCGATTCTGGCAGATTCTGCGAATGGGGCAGGGGGTAGGCGTCTTCCCGGGCAGGAAGGTCACAGGGCCTGTGTCCTCCTGCCAAAGCCCAAGCAGGCCCCTGGCCCCTGAGGGCAGGAGACCCAGTGGCAGAGACTCAGGTGCCTGCCCGGGGGCCTCCCTGCAGCTCGGGCGTGGGTGACACTCTGGGCGGGTGTCTGCCGCTGCAGCACACCCCGAAGCCGAGGCAGGGCTCCCAGCACAGACCGTCCATGGCCCAGGGCTCCGCCCATTGGCGGGCACAAAGGTGCTGTCCTCGGCTTCAGTCAGTTTGACCATTTTACCAAAACCAGACGGCTCTGGGTCCACTAGCTCACCGGCCGCAACTCAGCTGGATGCCCAGCCTCCCCGGGGGGGCCCCAGCGGGGGAGTGTGGGCCCCCTGTCTGCTCCTAACCCGCCTGGGGCCTGGCCGGCCTCCCGTGGGGCTCCCGCATGTTGGTGGGGTCCACGGCAGCGTCTCCAGCAATGACCCCTCGGACGGCCCCGCTCTCCGCTTGGGCACAGTGGACATCTTGTGTCTCTTCACCCCTTCCTCTCACTGGACCGTCCAGCCCCGTGGGGGGAGGTGGCCACAGCTGGCATTTCTGCAGGACCGACTGTGCGCTGAGAGCTTGGCGTGTGGCGTCACAGACCCCCAGCTCCTGTGTGTCACCATGTTCATGAGAAAGCTGAGGCTGAGGTGAAAATAACTTGCCCGACATCACAGACCCAGCGAAAGGCAGAGAAAAGGATTTAAACGCTGGAAATGTGACTTCAAGCCCCCTCCCCCCCAACACACACACTTAGCAGCTACAGGAGGCCAGCCAAGGGCGGTGCCTTTCTGAAACCCTTCTGTTTGTAAGGTAGCAACTCCCTTTTGAATTAATTTAAACACACTTTTGTTAGGAAAAAGAATGTCTCTTTCAAAGGACCTCCAAAGAATGAGCTAGAAGGGCTCGCTGAGGCCAGCTGTGTTGAGCTTCACAGAAGCGGGTAACGGCTGCCTCAGCTAAGAAGCCCTGCATAGAATGTTCTCCGGCTTGATTGCTTGATTTGCAAATCAAGAGCAGACAGCCCAGGGCCAGTGACCGGTCACACAGCTGGAATCCAGGGGAAGCTGTGGGAGCCCCTGCCCCATGGCAAGCCGCACCCTGCCCTGAGCCAGGGGGGCCGGTGGAGGGGGGTGTCGCAGCCAGCCCACGCACCTGGCCTTTCACAGCACGATGCCAGCAATCCCAGGATGCCTGGCGCCAGAAAGTCAAATCTTAAAAGGTTTACTTACCTCCTGCAGGTTTTCCCCAGGAGGAGGAACAATTGATCAAACCAAACAAGCAAAAAAAAATAAAAATAAAAATAAAAAAGCAAGGCTCGGGGTGGGGGAGTGGAGAATAATTTTCCCAAAATAAAGCCTTTTGAAAGATGAAAACTTGCAAAAGCTATTTGTGTCCGAGCCATCCTCCCCGCCATCATGAAGCCCATTTTGCCTGATTCCTCCTCTCCCAGATGTGGCTGCTGCCCACTGTGTTGCCGGGGGCTCCCTGTCACAGGGCCCTGTAGTCACAATACCACCGCATCTGTAAGGCGTTTATCTAAGTGACTCAGGAGGGATCGTAGTGGTGGAGCCAAAGGGAGAAGTGACATCTGAGGGACGGTCCCTAGTCACCTGTCTACAACGGGAAGGACGCAAACCCAGGAATTAGACCTGCCAGGGGAGCGACACTCTGAACTAGACTGAGCAGCAGGTCGCGGCAAGCAGCTGCCGGCCTCCGGCTGGCTCTCGCGGGGCTGACGTGGGGACACCTGGACGCCCTGGCTCTCCGGGTGCTGACAGACACGGGGAGCGAGCAGGGCCCTTCGATGCACTGAGTCACAACAGGTGTGGGCAGCTGCGCAGGCTGCGGGACGCCCGGGCGGGAGCTGGAGACAACCACAGCCTGGCGGGGCCGGGCCTGCTGCGGCTGAGCGAGGACAGGGCGTGGGCCAGCGCTGGGGACAGGAACAGTGCAGAAAGCTACCGCTTGTCACAGCTCTGCCCGGGCGCCGGCTTCCCGTTCGGACCCGGCAGGGGAGCGGTGGTGCCGGGGTTGGGCGCTGAGCCTGCTCCGGGCGAGGCTGGACGCGAAGGTTCCTGGCCTCGCCTGCTGGGGCAGTTCATGGTTAGATTCAGGTTATGTATCTGACAGGACCATCACAGAAACGATGCTGTGTTCTCATTGCATCCTGTCAGGTGTTAAAAGATCCCAGCTTTTCTCCCTCTGCCCAACCCCCCCCCCCACCGCCCCGGTTCTGACTCCGCCCCAGTTCTGACTCCACCCCAGTTCTGACTCCACCCCCATTTCTCTGACAGCCCCCAGCTCTGACTCCGCCCCCAATTCTCTGGCTCCGCCCCAGCTCTGATTCCGCCCCCAGTCCTGACTCCACCCCCAGCTCTCTGACTTTGTCGTCAGCTCTGACTCCGCCCCCAATTCTCTGGCTCCGCCCCAGCTCTGATTCCGCCCCCAGTCCTGACTCCACCACCAGCTCTCTGACTTTGTCCTCAGCTCTGACTCCGCCCCCAAGCTCTGACTCTACCTTTTTCTGACTCTGCCTCCAGCTCTGACTCCGCCCCAGTCCTGACTCCACCCCAGCTCTCTAACTCCGCCATGTTCTCTGACTCCGCCCCCAGCTCTGACTCCACCCCAGCCCTCTAGCTCCACCCCCAGCTCTGACTCCACCCCCAGCTCTCTGACTCTGACCCCAGCTGACTCCGCCCCAAGCTGACACCACCCTTTTCTGACTCCGCCCCCAGCTCTGACTCCGTCCCAGCTCTGACTCTACCCTTTTCTGACTCTGCCCCCAGGTCTGACTCCTCCCCAGTCCTGACTCCACCCCCAGTTCTCTAACTCCGCACCATCCTCTGACTCCGCCCCGTTCTGACTCCACCTCTTTCTCTGACTCCGCCCCCAGTTCTCTGGCTCCACCCCCAGCTCTCTGACTCCGCCTCCAGCTCTCTGGCTCCGCCCCCAGTTCTTTGGCTCCGCCCCAGTTCTTTGACTCCGCCCCCGCAGACGCAGGGCATCCAGCTCTGACTCTGCCCCAGTTCTGACTCCACCCCCAGTTCTCTGACTCCACCCCCAGCTGTGATTCTGCCCCCAGTCCTGACTCCGCCTCCAGCTCTCTGGCTCCGCCTCCAGCTCTTTGGCTCCGCCCCAGTTCTCTGACTCCGCCCCCCGCAGATGCAGGGCGATGGGTCAGCTCGGTGCCCCCGCCCATGCGATGCCTCGGGTCTGGGTCTGGGGGCTGCAACGGGTCTGGGGGCTGCAGGCCCTGCTCGCTGTGCCGGCGGCTCCTCCTCCATCGGGGTCTGTGCACGGACCCCAGCGGCGCTCTCTGGGGACGGGGTGACCGGCCGTGGGTGTCACAGCTGTCCCACCGCTCCCTCGCCCACCCTCGCTTTTCCCGGTGTCTGAACTGGCTCCGACCGGCCGGGAGGACGGTCTCGGCACCAGCAAAGCCTCCTCCGGTCAGACCGACCAGACGCCCCGTCCTGCAGAGCAGTCCGCACACGGCAAGTCACCCCGCCCGCAGCTCCCGCTCCCCCGGAACAAGACAGCTCCCGGACCGGGGGTGCCGTCCCCGTCACAGTGACTGACCTTGCCAGCCGACCGTCTGACGCGGCGTGGATGAGGGCTCTCGGTGGCTGGGGGGACTCGCCCTCCCCCAGGCCCACTCACGCGGGGGCTTTTCCTCCCTGGGCCGGCCGGGTCCTCCCCACTTAGCTCCTTCCGCTGTGACCGGGGTGTCCCCTGCACCGGGGTCCCCCTCCCTGGGGGCTCGGCCGCCTTCCTCCTTTCTCAGGCTCTTCTTCTGCGGCCCCTTCCCTTGGTGTTTCTGCTGGGACGTGACCCATTTTCCCTGCCTGAACTCACAGCCGCCTGGCGCACTTAGCTCCCATGCACTTGAAGATGAACAGCGGCTGGCGTTTGGGGACCTGACAGGGCAGACTCCCGCAGGCACCGCCCACAGAGGCAGCCGCGCAGGTGACGCAGAGCGGCGGGCAGTGACAAGGGCCCAAGACCCCGGCTGAGCGAACGTCGACTACGCAAGAGCGAGCAGAGCTGTGAAGCCTCTCTGGCCGCAGGGCGGGAGGAGGGCTGGCATCGGGAAAGGAACGCAGCGTCCTGGGTTAAACCCGTTTGTTATTCCAGGTCCCCTGCTGGCCGAGGAGCATGGCCGCGCCCGCGTCCACCTGCCTCCGGGGGGAGCCGCGTGGCGTCCCCGTGTCCACCTGGCTCCGCGCAGATGAGGGCAGATGGAGAATGAAGGGTAACATTCCGAGTCTCCTCCTCGGGACACTTCGTTTTTAATAAAATGTTTCCTTACACACTATTTGGGGTACGCGCTCAGGGTACGACTTCCTTGCAGGTTCCTGTGTAACGTGTCTATGGGACGTGACTGGCCAGCATTAACTGAAAAGGGGCGGGGAGGGGGGAGCTCGGTGGCCAAGCGGCCCCAGGGGACGCACCTCTGCGTCTGAGGGCCCCTGGGGGCGTCAGATCCAGGGCTGGTGCTGCTCAGGTCCCGTCAGCTGTTCCGCGACACACGTCTTAGCTCCACCCCATCACGACGTGAACGACCAGGAGGTAACACATGCCAACCGTGCAGGAGACGACCACCATTGGAAAGCCCAGCCTGCAACGCGAGAGAGAGCGCGGCGACGTCCAACACCAGGTATGTGGGGGGCGGAGGGGGGGGTGCGGAAGCGGGGAAGTAGAAGGCAAAAAGATATATATAAAAAAAAAAGCAAGGTGCCCCCGTGTCGCCCCACCCCTCTTGACCCCGAGTACGAACTGAACTGCACGCGTGGGCGGAGGGGAGAATTTGAAGCCGGTCCCCAAACAGCGGAGCCCGAGGAATCAGCGAGCACGACAGAAAGCAGAGCAGTGAGTGCAGAGCGCAACAGCTGGGGCTCAGCAGCTGGGGCAGTGAAGCCGGATGCTGAGACCTTGAGCCTGGGGGCAACGCCGTCCACCGTCCCAGAGCACAGCCTCCCTCCACCCCATAGCCTCCCGCACCCGGCACCTCGGAGCCCCAGGGGAATGTGCACAACTAGTACCAAAACAAAAACTGTCCAGGTGTCACAGACAGGGCCTGCGACGGAGGGTAGCCAATGGTGATCTGAATATTCAGTATATCAGACAGAGAAAAAGGGCATTCGGTTCAAAGCAGAGATCCAAGAGGCTTGGATGCCACCTGCTGGAACTCAAAAGAAAAACACCTTAGAAACAGGCTAAAGAGAGACCTCTGTATAACTCTTTCTGAATAAAAGCAGAGTGCGCTCCCATTAATGCCCAGGCAGAGAAACAGTCCACCACACAGCATGAACGACCAGGGTGACAAGGCAGCTCAGAAAGAAAAAGAACGATCTTCAGAAAATAAGCTTAAAGACACAAAAATGTACCATTTAAATGACAGAATTCAGGATTGCATTCCTTTAGAAAAAAATCGATGAGATACAAAATAAACCAGATCAACAACTCCAAGAACTTACAATCACAATAGATTAGCAAAATGGGTTTTTTTGCAAGGAGATTAAAACCCTGAAAAAGAACCAAGTAGAACTTCTGGGGATGAAGAACACAGCAGAAGAGATGAACAGTGAAATACCAAGCTTAGGAAACAGAGCTGACCAAATGGAGGAGAGAATCGGTGATATCGAAGACAGAAATCTAGAAACGACTCAGGAGGAAGAAGAGGGAGACCGGAGAATAAGAAGAAAATGAAAGCTATACAAGAACTAATGACTCCATCAGAACACTGCGTATTCTCGACAGAAAAGGGAACAGAGCATATTCAGATAAACAGCTGACAGGAATTTCCCAAATCCAAGGAATGACCCGGAGCTTTGAATCCAAGAAGCTAGCAGAACACCCAATTATCTCAACCCAGAAAGGCCTTCTCCAAGACACATAACATTAAAAATTGTCAAAAATTAATGATAAAAAAAATTCTCAAGACGGCCATGGAAAAGAAGACAGTCACCTATAAAGGAAAACCCATTAGACTATCTTCGGACTTCTTAGCACAAACTTTGCAAGCAAGAAATGAGTGGAACCAAACTTAAATGAAAGATATTACCGGCCAAAAAGAATACATCCAGCAAAGTTCGCCTTTAGATGTGAAGGAAAAATAAAGACCTTTCCAGACATACAAAAACTGGGGGAATTCCCCACTACCAGGCCTGCGTCATAGGAAATACTGAAAGGGCCCAGCCCGCCTGAAACAAAATGACGAAAAAGACACAGAACTGTGAATAAGGTGACTAGCAGTCAGACAAAAGCACAGGAGTCCAATCCTTATTAAAACAGGGCATTACATGCGTAAATATAAAGAAGAAAACTGCTATTGTGAGTTAGAGATAAACGTGCAGCATACATAGGGACACTCTGAGACAACGATGACAGGAAAGGGGAGGGAACAAGGGTCCAGATTCGCAAAGGGGAATGGACATAAGGCACACGCGGAAGATGGACTGCTGTGTAGATATACGACTCCCCTTCCATATGCTCAATGGTGACCACGTGCCGAAGATCCAGAACAGAAGCGCAGAGCTAAAACGAGAAGGAGCAGAGGGAAAACCCACGGAACCCAAAAATGAAATGACAGACAGAATCGCAAGGACAACGAAGCAAGGGAGACACCGAGCTACCAGAAGACAAGATAACATGGCTAGAAGAAGACCGCATATTACGATAATCGCCCTGACTGTAAATGGACTGAACTCACCAATAGAAAGGCACAGAGTAGCGAGCTGGATCGAAAAATGAAACCCAACCACATGCCGCCTCCAGGAGACACACCTCAGCTCCAAAGACAAATATGAACTCGAAGCGAAAGGGTGGAAAATGATATTTCAAGCAAATGGCATTCAGAGAAAAAAGCGGGAGTAGCGGTACTGATATCGGACAGAACAGACTTCACAATAAAAAGGTAAAGAGAGATACTGAGGGACGCTTCATAATGATAAAGGGAATCAAATACGAGGAAGACATAACACTTATTAATATCTCTGCTCCCAATCGGGGAGCCCCGAAATACGTAAAGCAATTACTAACAGCACGAAAGGGAGAAACAGACCAATCCACGATCGTAGTAGGGGACCTAAATACCCCACTGTCGGATGTGGACAGATCCTCCAAACAGAAGATCAATAAAGAAATAACATCCTTAAATGACCCATCAGACCAACTGGACATAATTGACATTTACAGAGCCTTCCATCCCAAATAGCTGCTTAGACATTCTTCCCTAGTGCACATGGAACATTTCAAGGACTGAGCACATACTGGGACACAGAGACAGCCTCGACAAACATAAGAGGTTCGAAATCGTATTCTCTGATCGTAATGCTTTGAAGATGGAGATCGACTGTAAAAAGAAAGCGGGAAGAACCACAAAGACATGGAGATTAAGCAGCACACTGTGAAGAATAACTGGGGTGGAGAAGGAATCGAGAGATACATAGAAACGAATGACAATTAATGTATGACGTATCAAAACTTTTGGGACACAGCAGAAGTGTTTAATAAGAGGGAAGTTCAGATCGTTACAGATCCATCTCAAAAAACAAGACTGAGCCCAAAGAGACAACCTAACACTACATCTGAAAAACTAGAAAAAGAACAGATGAAGCCCCAAATCCGCAGGAGGAAGGAAATCATCAAAATTAGAGCAGAATTAAATGAAATTGAGAGCAAAGAGACAAGAGCAAAAATAAATGCAACAAAAAGCTGGCTCTTTGAGAAGGTTAATAAAATGGACAAGCCCCTGGCTACACTCACTACAGAAAAAAAGAGGACACAAATAAACAAAATCAAGAATGACAGAGAAGTTATGACAGATACCACATAATACTTCATGGTGAAAAACTAAAAACCTTCTCTCTAAGATCAGGAATGAGACAAGACTGTCCGCTATCACCACTTCATTCAATATAATTTTGGAGGTCCTGGCTACGGCAATCAGGCAAGAGAAAGAAATAAAAGGCATCCAAATAGGCAGTGAAGAAGTCAAACTGTCACTATTTGTAGATGACATGATTCTCTGTACAGAAAATCCTAAAGACTCCACAAAAACACTACTAGAAACGATAAGCAAATACAGTCAAGTTTCTGGATACAAAATCAATGTTCAAAAATCAATAGTGTTCCTATGCTCTGATAATAAACTATCAGAAAAGAAATGAGGAAAACACTTCCTCTTTCAATTACAATAAAAAGAAAAAAATACCTAGGACTAAAGCTAACGGAATATGTGAAGGACCTATGAAAACTATAAGACTCTGCTAAGAGAAACTGAAGAAGACAAAGAAATGGAAAGAATTAGCATAGTTCAAATGACCACATTACCGAAAGCATGTTACAGATGTAATGCAATCCCCATCAAAATCCTGTTGGCATTTTTTTAAAGAAACAGAACAAAAAATCATCAGATTTGTATGGAAGCACAAAAGACCCCGAATCGCCAAAGCCATCTGGAGGAAAAAGAACGAGGCTGGAGGCATCACTCTGCCCGACTTCAAATTATACTACAAAGCGACAATAATCAAAACGGCATGGTATCGGCACAGAAACAGACACAAAGACCAGTGGAACAGACTCGAGAGTCCAGAAATAAACCCATATTTATATGGGAAAGTAATTTTCGACAAAGGAGCCAAAAACACACAGTGGAAAAAGCAAAGCCTCTTCAATAAATGGTGCCGGGAAAACCAGAAAGCTGACTGCAAAAGAATGAAACTAGACTGTTGTCTATCACCACACACCAAAATTAGCTCAAAATGGATTAAGGACCTGAATATAAGACCGGAAACAATAAACCACATAGAAGAAAACAAGTACTAAACTCATGGACCTTGGACTTAATAAGGATTTTATGAATTTGACCTCAAAGGCAAGGGGAATAAAAACAAAAATAAATAAATGGGACTATATCAAACTAAAAACCTTCTGCTCAGCAAAAGAAACCGTCAACAAGGTAAAGAGACAACCATCCAAATGGGCAAATATATTTGCAAACAATGTCTCTGATAAAGACTAAATATACAAAATATACAACGAAGACCTCATACAACTCAATAACAAAAAAAACAAACAATCCAATTAAACAATGGGCAGAGGACCTGACCAGACATACAAATGGCCTAGAGACATATGAAAAGATGCTCGACTTCACTAGCTACGAGGGAATTGCAAATCAAAACCGCAGTGAGATATCACCTCACACCTGTTAGAATGGCTGTCATCAAAAAAAAAAAAAAGTTACAAGTGTTGGCAAGGTTGTGGAGAACATGAAACCCTTGTACATTGTTGGTGGGAATGCAAAATGGTGCGGCTTCTGTGGGAAATAGTACAGAGGTTCCTCAAATAATTAAAAAAAAAATTATCACATGACCCAGGGTATATATATTTCTGGGAATATACCCCCAAAAAGTCAAATCAGGATCTTGAAGAGATATCTGCATTCCTATGTTCATTGTAGCACTATTTACAATAGCTAAAATAAAGAAAAAAACTAAATGTCCATCACTGGATGAATGGAGTAAAAATGTGGTGTGTGTATATATATGTATATATATATATATGCATTTAGAAAATTATTCAGCTTAGAAAAAAAAAAGAAGAAATCTTGCCATGTGCAACGACAT
>NW_006432224.1:291127-292238 GCF_000325575.1 Pteropus alecto | reverse complement strand
GGCCGATGCGGGTCTGATGGCCCGGACCCTCAGGGCAGAACGACGTGGCACCCACAGCCGCGGGGGCGCTGGACGTGACCCCAGAGGGTGGCCACACGTCAGGACGCTGGCCCGAGCAGGACCAGGACGCCCTTTCCGTGGGTGGCACGGTGGGTGCAAACTGCCGGGTGAGTCCTAGCACACGTGACCTGTGGGGGACACACGTGCACCCGGTGCGGGGCCAAAGCCAGGCTGGACGCAGCCGCGGTCAGGGAGGGCGGCTGCCTGAGGGAGGCCACAGAGGGCGGTGTCCAGGGGCGGACACGCAACCCAGGCTGTGACGGGTGTGCACGAACCACAAGGCAGACATGGTCCCCGAGGACCGGCGCCCAGAGAGCACACATCTGGAGCCGCCGCGGCCGGAGCCAGGCCACTGGGTCAGCGGGTCAGCGGGTCAGCACAGCGTCAGGACCACGGACAGAGTCCCGGCGCCTGCCCCGCCAGCCGCCTTGCCGCATGTCCCCAGAACCCGCACTGCAGCTCTGTGTCCCCTGGGCTTGCAGCGAGGACAGAGCTGTCAGACGCACACCTCAGACCCAGGACGCCCGCAGGCCGTGTCCACCGGGAGCCCACGGCACCACCCGCCTCCCAGGAGAGGCCTTGCTGATGACACTCAGCTCAACTCACGTACCCCCCATTCGGTCATCGCTCTGTCCCTGAGCCCGAACAAGGCCACCAGGTCCCCAGCCCACCCCCTTCTGCCTTCCCTCCGCACGAGACTGAGACTGGGCCTTTCCCACGAAAACCCCCGGAACAGCCGGCCGCCTCGCCCGCTGACACGCTGGCCTTAAGGCCGGGGCGTATTCTATGCGTCGACGAGATAAAGTTGGTGACAACATAGGCTCAGGGCCCACTGAGTCCGCGCCCCGTGCAGGCCCTGCCTCGCCAAGGTCGCTGTGCTCCTGAAGTCCCGCTGCTGTCCCTCTGTGCACCTGTGAGCGTGTGGCCCCAGCCAGCGTGAGGAAGGACGAGGGGAGGCGGGGTTCAGGGGGCGCAGGCCCATCACCGAGGACGAAGGACAGCTGCCCTGCAGTGGGCAGAAGTCTGTGATGGGGGCGGGACAGACTTCAGG
>NW_006432224.1:289839-291102 GCF_000325575.1 Pteropus alecto | reverse complement strand
CAGCAGGAAAGAGATGTCGGCGCATCTGCATTGAGCGACAGCAGTCGCCACACCCCTGGGGTGTGTGTGGGGTTCGCGTAAGACTGAGGGCACCTTTCGCATGTCACGGGGGTTCGGTGGTTCGGGGACGTGTGAGCTGGCTCTGCTAGCCCCCCGCATGGCCCCCTCGCATGGCAGACGAAGTGCCCTGTGTCCTAGGTCCTGGGCTCCAGCCACCTTTCCAGTTTCCTGCACGGAGGAGCAGAGGTGGGCTGCGCAGGTGAGTGCCTGCCGCCTCCCTGGCGGGTGCGGGTGACCCGTGTGGGAAGGTGCTGGACATACGCGCCTAGAAGCAGAACAGAAACAGTTCCCGAAGTCTTCTCTGCCTCGTTTGCTGGCCACTGTGAGGCTGGACCGACTCTCCAGCCCAACGCCCTGCGCCAGCCCGGCCACGCTGGCACACATAGCATGCTGTCGGACCGGTGACAACTTCCCACTTGACAGAAAACAGCAGCGACTCTGCACTCTGGCACTCCCTTTGGCAAAGGGAGAACCCCTGCCACTCCAACTGTGACTGACCGAAGGGAGACGACAGGTCTGAAGGCCGCCGTGTGCCGCCCGGACCGCCCCGTCTGCAGATGACTCTGCGAGGGCGCCGCGCGTGCTCGGGCCCATGGCCGTCCTTCTCTGTCTCCACATTCTGCCAGTGGACGTTCAAGCGATTTTCAGTTTGTTTTTGCCCAACAAAGACCTGGGCGTCAACGACCACAAATAACTCTACGAGCAACAGGCCCCCGGGGCTGGGCACAGGTCTGCCCCCCCGGGACGGCGGTCAGCACCCCAGCGATGAGAGAAACTGAACAGAAGCTCTGGATTTACCAGGCCGGTCAAAGAACCGAGAAAGGGGGAAACGCTCGCCCACCTCGTGTGCCCCTCGGCAGCTCCCACGGTGGACGGGCCGCCCACCCGTGAGGGGGGCTCCAGAGCAGCCCCCCGACCGTGCAGACACCTGCCCCTCCCGACACCCATCACGATTCACTCCTAAATTCCTCCAAAGGGTAACGCCCTCCCCCGAAAAAAATCTTTTGTTTTTACCCTTAGGTTAACATCTTCACTTCCTAGTTCAGCCGACCCTCGTGTCACACACACGCGCACACGCACACACACACACACATACCCCCCTCAAGGAGGGGGTAAAAACTGCAGCTGAGGGTGGCTTCTGATTGAACTCTGTTTCCAAACGTGAGCCATGCATGGGGGTGGCGGGGTGGGAGAAGGGAGAGA
>NW_006432224.1:277879-289728 GCF_000325575.1 Pteropus alecto | reverse complement strand
GAGGGAGGGGGAGGAGGGAGGGCAGTGTGCACAGGTGTGGAGAGAGAGAACACGCTGACTCTGAGCCCTAAGGAGCCACTGTCCCCGGCTGGGGACTCAGGTGTCAGCAGCAGCTCCGCCGACCATGGCAGTGACGGCTCCCAGAGGGAGAGACCAGCTTTGAAGGGCTGCTGCCCTCGGGGCTGGCGGCCACCACGGGACTCCGCAGCCGCCTCCAGCCAGCCGAGCCGACCATCAGGCCACCCCCTGGTGCCTCCTGTGGCGCCGGCCCTTACCTCCCAGGCAGGCCCCGAAGGCCAGCGCGTACATGAGCGGAGGTGCAGGCAGGCTGACCTCGGGGTCTCGGCTCAGGTTCAACAGCACGGGGACCTGCGGAGGGAAGGACAGGGCCGTCACAGCCAGGCAGGCCCCGAGGTGGCCTGGCCATGACCTACAGGAGACAACGATGTCCCACCATCCAGGTGTCAGAGTCCCGGGTGGTTTGAAGGGGAACCGCAGGGAACGTGGGATGCACACGACCTTGATTTTGAGCCCACCGTCCCTCCGTTTCCTGCCACATGACCGAGTGGCCATCCCTGCTGTGGGTGTCAAACAGGCAATGTCACATGAGCCTCCCACAGCACGAGGGCCGGACCCTGACCCAAGCCCGGAGGCCACGCACCCCGGGCACGCGTGTCACCCGCTGTCTTGGGTGGGGACTCAGGCCTCGTTCCAGCATTGGGGCGGGAATCGGAACATGGCTCCAACTGCGCGGTGCACGGCAACGAGCCTGCGCCACCGCTGTGACCACGTGCTGTGACCACGTGGCTCTGGCGGTCAGCCTGCCCCTGCTGACGGCCCTCACCTGACAGGTGCCAGGCAGCCCCCGGGAAGCCACATGGGCAGCTAGGGCCCCCGTCATCGAGGGACCGCGTGGTGCCCGAGAAGCTGCGCCAAGACACCTGTGTGGCGAAGGCACGCCCTCCCTGGGGGGTCCCGTCGCCAGCGCAGGACAAAGGACCGCGACGCCACCTGCTTCCAGCACTCTCGGCTGTCACTGGAGACCCTTCAGGGACCCAATCTGCCACCTGGGGTGGCGACATGTGTGAGCCTCTCTACAGAGAGGGAACCAGCGTGGACTTAGGTGAGCGTGACGTCATTTGCTGTGGAGAATGAGGGGACGCAGAGCCATGATCCTGTCACCATGGTCACTCCGGTTTATTTGGGAGCACGGTAGGACTGCACGCCCAGCCCGCGGTGGCCTCCAGTGGGATGCGTGGACCCGATGCCCCAGCCGCGGACCCTGTGTGGCTGGCACCTGCCGTGACGTGCGCCTGAAGGGCTAGAGGGCCTGCGTCGCTGCCAGCCTGTCTGCGGCCTCAGGCCCGGCCATGACAGGAGCCAGCCTGGGCGGCTGCCCCCTATGCGGTCCCCAGGGGGAGAGGGTGCGCGGGGGTTTTTTTGGGAGAGGGTGCGCGGGGGGCTCTGGGCCGGGTGACACAGAGCCCCGTCCGGCGGCTGTCACAGAGGCAGCGTCAGAGCCGCAGTGATCGCTCTCGGAGGGGCAGGCGCAGTGCAATCGTCACAGCGCCCAGTCCTCGGCGAGCAGAGCAAAGGCGCCCGCAGCCACTGTCCCGCAGGCCGGCCCCCGCCCTGAGGGACCCCACGTGCCGACCGGCTCAAAGACGCAGGCCCGGACAGCTGAGCCCGGCTTCCTGCTCGGAAGGCGCGGCCTGCCTGCTTGTCACACAGGGGCACGTGGCTGCACCCTACGCCGACCAGAGGCGACGTCAGGACACAGCAGGAAGGGGCACGTCAGCCCGGAAACGGCCACCAACGTGCCCCGAGCTCCCCCGGGCTGGGACCACCTGGAGGACTCCGGTTCCCATGCTGGCCGAGCGCCAGAAGCCACGCGAGCTGGACGGAGCGGTGACCCCACTTCCTTCCAGCAGCAAAGCCGCCTTCCCCGAGGGGCCCCGGCCCGGCCGACGCGCCGCAGCCACGTCTGCCCGTCAGGCTGCGTGCGGCCAGGACACTGCCCGCCCCGGCCCTGGGCAGGAGGGTGGGCAGCTCGTGCCGCCAGGGGCCGTGCGACTCACCATGGTGGCTGTGAACGGGATGTTGTCGATCAGCGACGACGCGGTGGCCGACACCCAGAGCACCAGCACGATGGCGGCGGCCAGGCGCCGGTCCTCAGGGACCATCTGGGAGGGGCAGACAGAGCAGCACCACGTGACACCGCTGCATTGAGCCACACGCGCCCGGTCTAGCCCGCGGCCCGGACGCAAGGCCCATCACCTGTCCTGACCCATGAGGACACCCGGGGGGCCGGGCGCATTCCCAGACACACCCACATCACCCGGCCACGGGAAGGGGAGCAGCAACGTCCTTTCTGGTGGCGGCACACACGGTCACGGCGACCTGCCCTCAGGCAGAGCCCTGGGGGCTCTCGCTGTCACTCGTTTTCACCAGGGGCCTACAGATCACGGGCCCTGTGGTTACGGGGTCTCTGGGAGCACTGTCATCTCCAGGCCCCCAAAATAGGTCCCCGCTGTACTTTTTACCTAATTAACGTGACCTGTTCTTGACACACTTTTTTTTTTAAACAAAACCAGAGGAACGGTAGCTGGAGCTTGTTATCGAGCAGCGTGTCGCGTACCTTTATGAGCGACGTCGTCTGTTCTCCGACGTACTCTATCAGGTGGAGGTGTGCCAGCGCCTGGAAGAGACGGACGAGCGATGGGAACCCCGCCACACTGAGAACACACGCACGTTTCTCAACCATGCCGTTCGATGGAAGTGAGCGAACGTGAGCGGGGCGCGGGCGCCCACTCCTCATTGTCAGAAGACACCCAAGGACCCGGTCCGTAAACATCGGCGGTCCCGGGGGCACGGCGAAGGCTCCCGGGAGCAAGCACGAAGCGCGGCAGCAGACGCGGGAGCGTCCAGGGGCTGGGCTCACGTGCAGGTCAAGTTCGAAGCTGAACGGAGGGCCCCTCTCTGGGACCACAGGAGAGGGCCCTGCGCACGGGTCACTCAGGCAGGTGCCGGCACACTCCTTTTTAAGTTAAACATCACAGCGTTTCAGAAGAATGGGAAGAAAACGTGTGGTTCACGTAACCGTCACAGGAAGGAAGGAAAGGTCTGTTTTCTCAGCGTCGGGCGGATCCGGAGGGCCGCGTCCAGGGAGCAGCAGGAGGACCGGGACGGGGCTGGTCTGCTCAGGCCGTGCCCCCCGTCCCACCCTGTCCTGACCCCAGGGACCCTGGAGAGGAAGCACCAGGAGGGAACCAACTGTGGGGTCACACGGCTGCCCAGCACCTCTCGAATGTGGCCTTTTCGCGGTGACGATGTTGCCGAGCGGGACGTAAAATGGACATCGGTCTGACCCCGTCTGCGTGTGGGCCGGAACCCTGCCCGTCTTGCGTCGAGTTGTCTGCTCGCCGTCACTTAAAGCTGGGGAGCCCGGCACTGGGCGATCACAACTCTGTCAGATAGTGGTATTGCTGAATTTCAGGACATTGGGGTTTTCTCAGAGATCTGATTTAGACTGGCTGTGGTCACGAGTGGCGGGTCCAGGCCATACTTCCTGTGACAGCCTGGGACTGTCCCACACGAGCACGGCTCAGCGGTCAGGGACCCGTGCAGAGGGCCAGGTCCAGCCGCGAGCTCTAAGTCCCGACACGCTGCTTCGTGCCATCCAGCCAGAGGCGTGTGTGGGTGGTTCTGACCTCAGACGGTGCCCCAGGCCTTTGCCAGGCTGAGTGGGGTCCGTCCCACGCGGGAGCTGTTCAGATATTAAGCTGAGACTGGTGCCAGTTCCTGCACAGAAGTGGGGGACAGTTCCTGAGGCCCACAGGGGCCACTGTCCCTGGGTCTCTGGACGGAGAGATGGGGAGAGCAGCCCTCCATGCCGCCGGGCCGCCCCTGCCAGAAGCCTGGCCTGAACGGAAGTCCAGGAGAGAGAAAAACGGAAGAACCACCCTGGAGGGGGTCGCTTCTCGGGGTGCTGGCTCCCCCACGATCTGTCTGCTCTGGTTTATTTTTCAGAAGCCACGGATGGTTGACTCTGTATTTGGTCCAATGCTCTAGCTGCGGTCAGCGGGAGGAATGGGCCTTAGTGGGCTGGCTCCTTGTAGCAGAACCGACGCTGGACTTTCTTATCCTGACACCCTATAAGAGTCCTCCTCGGCTAACTTCCAGACTGAAGAACAGATTGAGTGTGTTACTCTCCCGGGCCGAATCCTCCCTGTTTGACCTGTCCACCCGTCGCCTCCACCGGGGACCTGGGCAGGAGCACAGGCAGGGCCTCGTGTCCCCTCGAGCCCTCAATGGGGTAAGACGGGTCGGCATGAGTCGCATGGCGACTCTGGATAAGGAGGGGAGGGCGCAGACGGCCGGCAGGGGGCGCACCGCGTCTCCGTGAGCGGCAGCCGGGCACGGCGGGCGCAGACGTGTCGGCGTTCGCGAAGCCGGTGGAAAGCACCGTGCTCTCTGCTCTGCTCTTCCCGGCTGCTTTCTCCTCCTCCGAGACGTCCTAACTTACGTTCGGATGGTCTCCATCAAAACCTGACCTGAGCGAAAAACTCCGATTTTCAAAACCTCTAAAACGTAGTGAAAGTTCTTACACGTTCGACGGCTGCTACGGCCGTTTGCACGAACATTTGGAATTCGTTACACTGGAACGTCTCATGCTGCTCCCGCACGTGGGAATCAGAAACCCGTCTGCGGCACCGATCATTTAAAAACTAACCCTATCTAGAAGTAGCTGGAAAAACACCAAATTCAAAGAATAAAATTAATTTATTTTTGGTTAAGTGTTTTTCACAGATAGTGCTGCGTTTGCCTGTGTTCTCACTTGGGGAGTTTTCTTTTTTTTAAGGCGAGAATGAGGAGCCCTTGGTGTTTTTGAACTTGTAAACAAAACCCACTGGTGGTCAGTCTGCGGCTCGGCGAAGCATGGAAGGCGACTCTCTTTCCCAGCGAATGAGTGACCCTCCGCTCCCTGCAATCTGTTGTTTCTCGGGGCTCATATCCCCACTGCTCATGAATAAAGGTAACTCAGACCCGAAAGTAACTTACACGAGAAGATGAGGATCGCCCAGCAGAATCTGCGAGGCTGCAGCGGCACCCGGTCTGGAGTTTGGCTTCAGTTCACATGAAATTATTACATGCGACCTACAGATCAGACCCCGCAGCCCGCCTAGTGTTAGCGCTGTGATCATTTTCCACGACACAGGCTTGGCCCGGCTACAGATGTCCCACTGGCAGAGACGCGAGTCACTCCAGACACGAGGGACCCTTTCCAGCCACCCCCGCCCCAGACACCCGGAGAAGGAGGCGGATACGAAGCACCGACGTGCCCGCACGGAGGACGTGTCCTCGGGAGCGAGAAACCACCGAAGCTCCCCAACACCGCCAGAAAACCGCCAACTTAGTTTTTCTCCTTCTTCTCAAGTAAGGATTCTGATAAAAACATTCTCACAAGCAGGTCTGTTGACCGACTGGCGGTGCTTCCCTTTCAGAAGCTGGCAACTCCAGCAGCCGAGGACAAGGACAGTGACAGAACTGCCCGCCCCTCGAAGCTCCCTCCCCAAAGGTGAGAAAAACAGCAGGGGATGTAAACCGCACCTGCACCAGGCCTCCCACGCAGCCTGCAGACCGCGCCTGCGCCAGGCCTTCCACGCAGCCTGCAGGCCGCGCCCGCGCCAGGCCTTCCACGCAGCCTGCAGACCGCGCCCGCGCCAGGCCTTCCACACAGCCTGCAGGCCACGGCCAAAGTGGGGACACCTGGACATCCAGAGAGAACAGAGCACAACCCAGGCGCCCGGCGCCCAGGGCCGGACCGCAAGGGGGACTGGGGACACGAGTGGTGGCCGGGGCACACGCGGCCGTTGTGGGGATGCCCCGCTTTCGGGGAGGGGAGGACAGAGAGGAAGGGCCCAGCTGTTTTCTGGTTACTGCAGGGAGGCCGCCTGGCAGCCTGCACGTCTCACGTACCCCAACTTTGCTCTGCAGCAGGAGGGGGCGCCCCTGACCAGGACTTGCTTAAAAACACAAGCACACCCAACGGGATTACATCGCAGGAGAAAAACGCAGTCATGCAGACACAGCCCGTGAGAAAACATCGGAGACTGAACCTTCACACGCACTGACTGGGGAGGACCCCCGCCCTCCCCGCACCTCCCGCGCCCCCGAAGCGGAATAAAGCCGCCAGGCCACACTTCACACTCAATGACAGACGCTCAGGCGGGCGCCTAAAAACACGAGCACCCACCGTAAAACCAGAAATCCAAAAACAACACAGAAAAGAGCAAATAGATACAGACAAAGCACCTGACAAAACCCAATATGCACGTGTGATTTAAATCACAGCTACGAATATATACTGGAGCTTTATCGATCTGATAGAGGCTTCTATAAAAAATCCCGCAGCTAACATTATGTGTAAGGGTTAAAAACTGAATGCTTTTTCTCCAAGATCAAGAACAAAGTGTGCACGCCCACGGTCCCCACTGCTAGTCAACATCAAACTGGGGGTGCTAACCAGCAAGAGAAGAAAAAAAGAGAGAAAGACAAACAGGAAGATGGTTGGGAGAGAGAGCGTGTGAGCCAGGTAGAAGCATCCAGAAAAGGAAGAAATTAAAATCTTTATTTGCAGATGACATAAAAGAAAATTCTAAAGAATCCAAAAATAACTACTAGATTAGTAACAGCACAGCAAGATCAGAGGGCATCCAGCAATATAAAAATTGAATTGTATTTCTATATAATGGCAACGTCCACTTAGAACCTAAAATTAAGAAAACAATCGGGCTCAAAATACCATCAGAAAGAGTATAGGAGTCACAAATTTAACATAAGAAATGCAAAACTTACACCACATTTTTACAAATCACCCATTGGAACATATCGTCAAGAAAATGAAAAGAAAGTCAAAGGCTGGGAGGACATACGTGCAGATCACGAAACCGACGAAGAATTTGTGTCCAGAACATGTAAAGAACTCACATAACTCAATAAAAAGCAAACAACCCAAATGAAAAATGGTTAAAAAAATCCGAATAGAAAGTCACCGAAGGAGCTACAGAAGCGGCTGCTAACGTGGAAGGCGCTGGCCACCAGGAGCAGACAGCACGTCACACCCCCAGGAAGGTCCAGGCGGGAAGAAGGCAACGGCTGCTGGAGACAATGTGGAGACCCGGGGACCCCGCCGCACGGCCGGGGGCTGGCGGGCGACATTCTGGCAGCTTCTTCAGAAGCTAAACTTGTCATGAGGCCCAGCGTCTACCCAAAAGAAATGAAAACACATAGTCACACAAAGACTCCACCCCAAAGGCACAACACGAACGTCCGTCAACCAGCGAACGAGGAATAAAAGGCAGAGTGTCCACAGTGCGGTGCCCTCGGCAGCGGCCCGCGGCGCTGAGACACCAGGACACGGGATCCTGGACGTCGCTGCTCCGGTTTTAGAGCAGACAGAAAAGACGACAGAGCGCGATTCCTCGCAGTCGACGTGCACAGGCAAGGGCGATCGATGAACGGGAAGAAGGTTCGCGATCCCGGAGGCAGCGCTGGGGCTGGAACGCACTGTACTGGGTGCGAGGGGTCCGCGGAGTGACGGAAATGTTCCCAATTTACTAAAAATCGTGGAAACTTATGATGGGTGAATTCTAGAATATGCAAATTGTATCTCAATGGAGTTGTTTTTAAACGTCCAGTGTTTACCGCCCCTCCCCGCCCCACCGACGCAAAGTGAAGTGTAAAGTTGAGAAAAACACTTTGAGAACGAACTGAGCCAGCAGTTTACACCCAGTGTAAACGTGTAACTGGGGCGGGGACTTCCACAGGCCCGTCCGTGTGCCGCGTGTCGGTGCAGAAGCAGCACGTGTCTGAGCGGGGACGCAGACACGGCTGCCTGCCGGCCACACACATTCCATCATGAGTAAACACACAGGCTTCAAAGATTCAAAGGACCTGTCTTGAAAACGATTAGAAAAAAACAGCGTCAAGATTTTAACCCAGGGGAGAATGAAGAACGGACGGGTCTGCGATCGGCGAGCCGAGGAGACTCGGGGAGACGTCGGCACGCTTGAGGGGTCCCCGAGGACACCAGCGTGTTTCTACGTCCGTGGAACCTTGTACTTCAGGAAGACACAAGTTTACAAATCAAGTCTCAAGGTTGAAAAGTTCTGTGAATGATTTTGTAACGACTATAACTAAGACATACCATTCACTCTTCTCTCTGAGGTCTTCCTTTCCATGATAACATAGACTGTTTGGTTAAACATTACAAAAAGTAAAACAGATCGAGATCTACCCTACGAACTTGCTATAGCAAGTCATTTTGCTCCAAACCAAACTGAGCAAATTCTACTTTATAGCAAATGAATTTTGAACAAGTTTACAAACCCCAAAGATAATTCAAGGAAAAAAAAAATGGCGACCAAGTAAACAATTTTATCAGGAACACTGAGGCTGGTTATCTTGAGATAAAAGCTGGTTTAACTTAAAATAGTCTAATTACGACCTCCATCATTTCCCACTGGGGGAATCTGTGGAAAGCCTGACAGACTCAGGCTTTCTTTGTTCAGTAAATAAATCGTGAAACGTAAACACTGGCCGAGAGGTCACGCCGCAGGAGCTCTGAGGTCTCACCTCCATCAGGACGAAGAGCGCAGCGAAGAACAGAAGCGTCGCCCACTCCACTCGGTGCAGAACGATCTCGAACTCATGGATGTCGGCCAAGATCAGCAACCAGATGGCGCCCAGAACAGCGATCCACCCTGGGGAACGAGAAATGCGTGTGCGGATGCGCTTCCGTCGTTAGCACATAGATCCGTTTTTCACCTTCTGACTGCTCTTTTCCTTACTGAGGATAACTCATGCTGAAAACTGAACATATTTGCAATTTATATTTGGGCAGGGTCTATGCCCCTGAAACCAACACTAACTACGATCGAGATAATGAGCTTCAACACCGAACTGACACCAACGGACGGATCTTCCAGACAGAAAATCAACAAGGACACAGCGGCCTTAATTGATACGCAAGACCAGATGGATTTAATTGACATCTTTAGAGCATTGGAACCCAAAGCAGCAGAATATACATTCTTTTCAAGTGCACATGGAACCTTCTCCAAGACAGACCATATGTCAGACCACAAGTCTCAGTTCATTTAAGAAAACTGAAATCATATCCGACCACAATAATATGAAACGAGACGTCAATTCCAAGAAATAAACTGAAAAACACACAAACACGTGGAGGCTAAATAACATGCCAGTAAACAATGAATGAGTTGACAATGAGATCGAGGAAAAAATCAAGAACGATACCTTGAGACGAATAGAAATGAAAACACAGTGACCCAAAAATCTACGGGACACAGCAAAAGCAGTCCTAAGAGAGAAATTCATAGCAATACAAGACTAACTCAAGAAACAAGAAAAATCTCAAATAAACAACCTAATCTTACACCCACAGGAACTAGGAAAAGAACAGCAAACAAAGCCCAAAGCAAGTGGAAGGAAGGAATAAACATCGGAGCAGAAATAAACGAAATTGAGTGTAAAAAATAAACAATATAAAAGATGGACAAAACCAAAAACAGATTCTTTGAAAAGATAAAACTGATAAACTTTTAACCAGACTCGAGAGAGAGAGAACGCAGATAAATAAAATCAGAAATTAAAGAGAAGTGACAACGATTACCACAGAAATACAAAAGATCGTAAGTAAACACTAAGAACAACTATTTGCCAACAAATTGGACAACCTAGAAGAAATGGACACATTCCTAGAAACATACAATCTTCCAAGAGTGAATCAAGAAGAAACAGAAAATCTAAACCAACCAATTACTAACAAAATCAAATAAGTTAAATAAATAAATTAGTAAATAATAAATAATAAAATTCCCAACAAACAAAAGTCCTGGACCAGACAGCTTCACAGGTGAATTTTACCAAATATTCAAAGAAGAATTAATACCTATCCTTCTCAAACTATTCTAAAAAATTCAGGAGGAGGGAAAACTCCCAAACTCATTTTATGAGGCCACCGTTCCCGATTCCAAAGCCAGACAAAGACATTACAAAAGCAGAAAATTGTAGGCCAATGTCCCTGATGAACATAGATGCAAAAATCCTCGACAAAGTATGAGCAAACTAAATTCAGCAAAACGTTAAAAACATCATACGCCACGATCGAGTGGAATTTATTCCTGGGATGCACGGCTGGTTCAATGTGTGCGAATCAATTAAGGTGACACACCACATTAGCAAAAGAACAAAAATCATACGATGACATCGATAGAGGCAGAGGAAGCATGTGACAAAATCTAACATGCATTTATGATAAAAACTCTCACCAAAGTGGGAACAGAGGGAACGCACCTCGACACAATGAAGGCCACGTAGGACAAACCACGGCCCACACCACACTCAATGGAGAAAGGCTAAAAGCGTTTTTCTTAAGATCAGGAATGAGACACGGATGCCCACCTTCACCTCTCTGTTCAACACAGTATTGGAAATCCCAGCCACAGCAATCAGGCGAGAAAGAGAAATAAAAGGCATCCAAATTAGAAAGAAAGTAAAACTGACATTATTTGCGGATGACATGACACTGTAGAGAATCCTAAAGATTCTGCCAAAAAATATGTTAGAACCGACAAATGAATTCAGTAAAATAGCACGATACGAAATTAATATTCAGAAATTGGTTGTACTTTTATACACCAGCGTGGGTCCCGGGCCTGGCTATGATCCAAGCCCACGGGCAGGAATAGGACCCCGGATTTAGAATGTTTCATTAGTATATCAGGGCGCCTACGCCTAACACATGTAAACACTAATTCGGCTTATTGTATCACGCGTGTGCGGCTGAATGCCACCATCGTACTGATACATGTGCAGCCATGCGGTCCCCTGCGGAGCAGAAGGGAGCAGAAGCAGAAGCGTGCTCCCCGCAACAGAACTGCGTGCTCCCCGCAATAAAGCTGGTGCCGCCGTCTCATTCTCCCGTGGGCCCCTCGTGCGTTCTTCCAACTGAGCGCCTCACCACCGAGACGCCGTCCCCATCAGCTCGGCGCTGACAGCCGATAAGGAACGATCAGAAAGAGAAACTAAGAAAATAATTTCCTCTATAATCGCATCAAAAAATAAATACCTAGGTATAAATGTAACCTAGGAGGTAAAAGACCTGCACTCAGAAAATTATAAGACGTTAAAGAAAGATACTGAAGGAGATGTAAATAGACAGAGGCATGTCCCGTGCTCGTGGACAGGAAGAGTCAACATCGTTAAAATGGCCACACTACCCGAAGCAATCTGCTGATGCGGTGCAATCCCTATCGGAATACCAATGGCATTTTTCATAGAACTACAACAAACAATCCTAAATGTATACGGAACCACAAAAACTCCCAAACCGCCACGGCAGTCCTGAGGAAGGACCAAGGTGGAGATGTGCTCCTGATGTCAAACGAGACTACAAAGCCGCAGTCCCCAGACAGCACGGCGCCGGCATAAAAACAGACACGCAGATCCACGGGACAGCACAGAGCGCGGCAATAAACCCACGGCCGCCAGCTCGTTTCATCTATGACGGAGGACGGAAAAACATGCTATGGGGTAAAGGCGGCCTCGTCAATAAACGGAGTTGGAAAAACTGGACGGACAGACGTAAAAGAAAGGAAACTGGACCCCCCTTCCTACACCGCATCCAAGGATAAGCTCGACATGGAGTCCAGACTTAAATGTAAGAGCCGAAACCACAGCTCTCCCAAGAACCCGCAGGCGGTGACCTCCGATGCCGTGACCTCCGCAGGGGGCTGGGGACAGCGGGCGGTGGGGGGAGGTGA
>NW_006432224.1:275605-277760 GCF_000325575.1 Pteropus alecto | reverse complement strand
GGGGCCACGTGGCCCTCTCACGGTCCCTCGAGTCATCGGCAGGTCGGTGGCACACACTGCAGGGTCGCGTCTCTCCTCCGGGAAGACTGAGCTGTGGTTCCCGCGTGGGACAGGGGTGGTGACCCTGCTGCGCTCCGTGTCCCTTCTGACGCGGGGCCCGGGAGGGGCTGGGAACCAGGGTGCCGAGACCGCGGGGCCGGGCATGCGTCCCCCTCCCCCAGGAGACAAAGCCGAGGCCGTGCAGACAGGCTCCCTTCCGACCGGGACCCAGCGACAGAGGGACTCACCGAGACCGAGATGAACGCCGGGGACGAACGAGCTGAAGAAGAACATGAGGATGACGAGCCCCAGCACCAGCAGGCACTTGGCGAGGAGGACGCCGTCGGAGACCCTGTGCTGTGGGAGAAAGTCGCCTTCCGTGCCCGCCATGAGCCCCCACCGCCGACGCGACCGGACCCCGCACCCTCTCCTTAGGGTGAAGCACACGCGACTCTAGCCTGAGAGGCGACGGCGGGGAAATGCCACAGGGAACCGTGCGGACCGGATCCGGGCATTCGAACTTCGTGAAAAGTGAACCGGGAAGTTTAAGGTGCGGTGCGAACGCGTTGAGCTGTTCCCGGCCCCACTGCCAGCATCAGGTGAGACGGTGGCAGAGCCACTGGGGAGAGGGCACGGGGCCTCCAGGGACGGGTCTTCGGGCCTGGAGGTGTCCTCAGGTCCGCCCCCTCCCGCGACACAGGTGCTTAACGCGTCCTTGCAACGACACGGATCCTGCTGAGGGTCCGCGCTGGGCCCTCACGGGATGCTCACGGGGACCTTGGAAGGAGCTGGCCCAGTGGGATGGGAGGCGCACTGCCTGAAGCGCCTCCGTTAGCTCCGAGTCTTAGACCTACGGCTGGCAGGCCTGAGTCACAGAGCCAGACGGGATGTCCCCCAAGCTCCGGGGGCCCTGGCCATATGGGGCTGGGGCGAGGACGAGGTCCCCGAACATACACAGATGTCACCGCGTCATCCTGCCCCACCCAGCCGGGCCCCTGTGACCCGCGTTCCAGTGTGCACCGAGGACCGTGCTGTGTCCCAGGCCCCACCACACGTCTGTCTGTCTGTCTGTCTGTCTGTCTGCGTCTGTGTCTACCAGCATTAGAACGAGGCAGACAGAGACAGGCGAGAACTCACCGCTGCCGCCCAGGGACAGGGCCACACTCTGCCCGGCTCACACCGGGGGCGACACGGTCTGGCAAGGCAGGCAGGGTCGGCACACACCTGGGCCCAGGAGTGTCAAGGCCGCGCTCTCCTTCCCTGACCCTGAGGGTCAGGGTGGGACACAGCCTGGGAGCAGGAACCACAGACCAGACCCCCAGAGAACACACAACCCCAGGGCGCCCCCGGCTGCATTCCCGTCGCCCAAGGTCAATATGTTCCTGGCACAAGTCGACAACCAGAGCAGGCGAGCAGCCTCTCCTGGGAGGGAAGTGCGTGGACTGGAACCCCACAGACCCACGGTGAGTCCTCCCGGACCCGGAGTGGAGCCCTCTGGGCCAGGAGAGGGACGCGATGTGTCCTTAGGTGGGCCGAGGGCATCCACTGGGGCAGGAAGATGAGCAGAGTCACCCGAAGGAGCCTCAGCTCGAGTCAGAGCCGTGGACGGAGCACACGCCCCCTCCGTCCCCGAAGCCAACCCGACCCGGGCGTCTGTCATCTGAGAAATGGGCCCCATGGACCTGCCTTTGGGCTCAGGGGCCACCGGCACCGGCCCACCCAAACGAAGGGGCACAGGGACCTCGGTCACAGAGGGAACATGGAGCTTAGCCTTCAGTTTGTGGGCGCACAGCCGAGCGTGGAAGGTGCTGCCCCCTCTCGCCCCTGGAAAACACTCTCGTCCCCGGGAGCGAGATGGGCGGTGACTCGGCGCAGCCTCTCACGAGGCGGAGGGCTCGACCCCCCACCCCCACCCCCACCCCGAGCGGAGCCAGGCGCCTCGCACCTTCCTCTGCAGCTCCTGGATGTTGGTCTCCCAGTTCTTGTCCTCCCGCGAGATCTGTCTGAAACAGAAAAGGTGGCCCCTCACTCTCCCGATGGCACTGAGCAGCGGGGCGGCGGGGACAGTCGGCAGCACGGGGGTCGGGCCCCGGCCAGGGTGCCGGGCTGTGCTGGC
>NW_006432224.1:264520-275574 GCF_000325575.1 Pteropus alecto | reverse complement strand
GGCCTGGGGACTGGGTCGTGGCTGGGAGAGATGCTCGCAGAGAGGGCGGGACAGCTGACGACCGGATGTCGGAGGGGCGGTGGCGGAGCGTGCGCGCGGGGACGGCGGACACCGCGCCTCCTCGCCTCACCTCCTGCTTGTCTGACTTTTTTTCCGAATGAGAACGTCTCACGTTTACAACGACACTAACTAAAGGAAAACGCACCCAGTGAAAGCGGTGGCCCCAGCTGCCCTCCCCTCCCCCCCCCAGCTTCCCTGTCGCCCATCGTCTCTGCTGTATTTTCCCCCTCACCGACTCGGGGGAAGAGGCTGCGTGCTGGAGAATTTCACTTCCGTGGCCACTCACACGTACTATGACCACGGGCCCCAAGGCGGGTCACAGCAGACCGGGCGAGTGCCGCCGAGGACGGCCTTTCAGAGCACGTGGACACACGACGTGCGGAAGGGACGCTCCCAAGGCCGCCCTCAGCCCAGCCTGCTCCATGGTGTCCGTGTGGCCTTGGCAGCCACGGCCCTCCGGCCTCAGGTCCCCATGTGACTAACGCAGGAGGAGCGGACAGCCACCTGGAGGCTCCCCCAAGGGCCGGCAGTCTGGGAACACGGGGTTGGCTGCCACCTGTCGCCCCGTGGGAGATTGTTCCTGCCACATCCCCAGAGACTCGCATGTCCCCTGGGGCAACACACGTGTCACCTGCCCCCTCCCGGCCTGGACCCTCACATCTCAGCCTGGACTGAGACCAGCGCCAGGCCCGACCGAGTCAGCAGGCTGCGGAGCTCCCGGCCACGCAGGAGAGCGCCGAGCAGGGTGCCGGCTGCAGGGCGTGGCGTGTGGTGGGACCGGTCCCGCCGAGGGTCAGCTCGGGCCTGGCGTGTCCCCCAGGCAGGTCGCCCAGACCTTCCACCCGTGGTCGTCTCCGCCGTCACGGGGCTGTCAGCTCGCACTGCACGGAGCGCAGGGACGGTCGGCTGTGGTGACGTCACGAGAGGCCCGTGCCACACGTGGCACCCTGGACTATTCGGCAGGGTGCTGCAACCGTCCCCCGGCCACGGCCCACCACTCTAGGGAACCCCTCTGAGTGACACGCCGCGCACACCGGGCGGCATGGGCACTGCTGTCGCCGCGGCGGCCCCGCCTACCTGTGGAAGGTGCGCAGCCTGCGGGCCAGCAGGTGCTCCAGCGCCAGGACCTTCTGCAGCAGCAGGCCCCGCACGGCCGTCTCCTCGCGGCTGGCCGGGCTGATGCGCTGGGCGGTCAGGCGCCACACGTGGATCTCGTGCTTCAGCTCTGGGGAAGACAAGGCCGAGGCTGGGGTCTCCACCGCCTCAGGTCAGCTGACATCCGCTCCCCTCACCATCTCCAGGGACGGGAACACCCCCGATGGCACACAGTGAGCCAGGGCCGAACCGAAGCGGTGGCTTCTCAGCGCAGGAGACAAAGCTGATCTCTGAAAGCCACCGGGGCCGTGATGCGGTGCAACGTCCACTCTCTGGGCAGAGGGCGAACTCGAGCGGACAACCAAAGCTGGCACCCGACCCCTCCCCACCATCCTGGCCAGCAGCCCCGGCCCTGCTTCCAGCCAGAACCCAGACCCGGCCCGGCCTTTGAGCTCTTTCATAAATAGGCCTAGTGAACACCAGAAGTAGGGTGAGGCTCTCAGTGGGTCGCGCCTGGGACTCCCACTAGGGCACGGGGTAGGACAGAAGGTGGGGCTGGTCTCGTTCACTGGTTTCTAAAATAACTAAAATAGTTTATGAGAGTTTGTATTCAACCTCTGTCTTACCACTAAAGGTACGACAGAAATTTCTCAAACTATGCACTATAAGAATATAAGGAGACACAGTATTCTCACGAAGCATCTGTTACGTGCAACACGCTGACCTCACGGATCGCAAGAACTCAAGATGAAATTAAAACCAAACCCTCCCAAGCAGGTAAGAACTTGACAACCAGCTCAGGGCAGCAAATCAAATACAACAATGCATCAGAAGGATCACACGCGACGATCAGGTGGGATTCGTCCCAGGAATGCAAGGACGGCTTAACACGAATCGGTCAACACCATACACCAAGTAAAAGGTAAAAAGTCGTATAACCGTAAGAAGAGATGAAGAAGTACAAACTGCGGGGTACAAACCAGTCACGGGGGACTTAGGCCCCAGGGACACAGTCGACAGCATGGCGATGGTCATGCAGTGCCGAACGGTGCCAGAGCAACGGGGGGATCACCTCACGGATTGCAGAAATGTCCAGCTTTTTAAAACTTAAAATAAATAAATAAGTAAATAAATAAGAAAAACCATAAATACGCGAGGCGATACATGTGTTAGTTAACGAGATGGGATAATCCTTCGCACTATACCTACTTCAAATCACCATAATACACTTCAAATATCTGACAATTTTGTCAACTATACCTCAATAAAGCTGAAATAAAAAACAAAAAATGAAACAAAGTGTATGATCATATCAACAGATGCAGAAAAAGCATGTGACAAGATACATCTATTTTGATAAAAAAAGAAACTCAATAAATGAATGTGGAAGGAAAGCACCTCCACGTAACACATATGACAAACGCTCAGCTAACATCATACTCAATGGTGGAAAACTGAAAGCTTTTCCCGTAAGGTCGAGAACAAAACAAAGATGCCCACTCGCCCCACTCTTCTACGTGATCACGGACGTCACGGTCGGAGCGATTAAGCAAGAAAAGCAGTAAAAGGCATCCAATTCTAAAAGAAGTAAAACTATCACTATTTACAGATGACGTGATTTTATATACAGAAAACCCTGAAAACTCCACTAAAAAAAAAAAAACCATTAGAAACAATAAACAAATACAGTGACACTTCAGGATACAAAATTAAAAAAAAACTATTAGAAACAATAAACAAATACAGTGAAACCTCAGGATACAAAATCAATATGCAAAAACTATTGCATTTCTATGCACTAACAACAAAGTTTCAGAAAGAGAAATGAAGAAAACAATCCCACGTACAATTGCAACAAAAAGAAGACCCAGGAGAGAGCTTAACGAAGGCGGCGAAGGTGCACACGGAACACGACAAGACGCCGTTGAAAGGAGACGCAAAGAAATGGAAAGATGTTCCGTGTTCAGAGACTGGAAGAATTAACACTGATCAAACGGCCGTATTCCCCACAGCGATCTACAGATTTAATGCAACCCCCAGCAAAATCCCAATGGCATTTTTCACAGAAATTGACCAAAAAATTATCAAATTTGTATGGCACCACAAAAGACCGCAAACAGCCAGAGCTATCCCGAGAAAGAACAAAGTCCAAGGTATCACGTTCCCCAACTTCAAACTATACTACAAAGTGACGATAATCAAAACAGTACGGTACCGACAGAAAAACAGACACACAGACCCATGGAACAGAACTGAGAGCCCAGAAATAGACTCACATATATACGGACAACTCATTTTCAACAAAGAAGCCAAGAAAATACCATGGAGTAAGGAAAGTCTCAATAAATGGCGTCGGGAAAACAAGGCGGCCAAAAGCATGAAACTAGACCACGCTCTCTTACACCGTGCACGAAAATCAACCGAAAGGATTAAAGACTTGAATGGAAAACCTGAAACAACAAAATGACAGGAGAAAACAAAGGCACTAAGATCATGGACACTGGCCTCAGAGATACTCTGTGAACTTGACTCCAAAAGCTAGGAAAACAAAAGCAAAAATGAATGAATGTGACTCTGTCAAACTAAGAAGCTTGTGCACAGCAAAATAAACCACCGACGAAACAAAAATGCAGCCGACCGGATGGAAGAAGATATTTCCAAGTGATACTTTCAATAAGGGGTTAATATCCAAAATAGATGAAGAACTCGTACAACTGAACAATACACGCAGTGAACAAACCGGCAGGGGACTCGAACAGACACTTCGCCCAGAAAGACGCACGGCTGGCCAACGGACACATGAAAAGATGCTCAAGGTCACTCATCATCAGGGAAATGCAAATCGAACCCCTGTCAGAGTGGCCGTCATCAAGAAGACAAGAAGCGAGCGTCGGTGAGGACGTGGACGACGGAGCCCGGTGCACTGTCGGCGGCAGAGTAAATCGGTGCAGCCACCGTGGAAACAGTGTGCGGGCTCCCGAAAAACTTAAGAGCAGGGCTGCCTCATGACCCAGCAAGCCCTCTTCCGAGCATTTACCCGAAAAACGAGAAAACACTTTTCTGTAAAAACATATGCACCCCGATGCTCACAGCAGCACTGTTCGCGGTGGCCGAGACACGGAAACCAGCCTTTGATAGATGGCTGGATAAAGACGACGTGGGACAGAGGAAACGCGGCCGTGGGCGACAACGCGCGTGGACCGCGACAGCGTCACGCTGAGCGGACTGGGCAGACAGAAAGGGCCGAGCACTGTGCGACTTCACCCACCGGCGGATAGGCAGCCAAAAGTGGCACCAACAACAACGCGCGTGGACCGCGACAGCGTCACGCTGAGTGGACTGGGGCAGATGGAAAGGGCCGAGCACTGTGCGACTTCACCCACGGGCGGATAGGCAGCCAAAAGTGGCACCAATAAAGACAAAGTCAGGGACACAGACATCGGAACGTGGTGACCTGGGGAGGGGGGCAGGGCGACACGGGTAAAGGGGGCACACGCAAGGTGATGGAAGAAAACGAGGCTTGGGGTGGTGAGCTCACGACAGAGCACACGTGTCAAATTATGACGTCCTACACCTGGAATTACATAATGTCACTAATCACGTCGCCACGATAAATTTAACTTTTAAAAAGGCGCAGCTCGTGGGTTTACGCCCCGGAAGGCACACCACATGCCGGGGGGCAGAGGGGTCACAGCGATGGCGCGCCAGTGACCGCGCTTCCCAGCGCTCTGCGTGCGTGCGATGCGGCCCCGCGGCGCCTCCGTGACCGCACACCGCCGGCTGCGCCCGAGGCGCGCACTCACCCACGATGTCGCTGGGCTCCTTGTTGTACAGCTTCTCGTTCCAGTACAGGAGCCGGAGGAGCGGGAAGCAGAACAGGAGCACCAAGCAGATGCCCACGAACATGTGCGCCGTGAAGCTCGCGAAGTCCAGGCCCTGGGGACAGGGAGCGGAGACGTGAGGGCGTGCGCCTGCGTGGCCAGGCCAGCGGGTGTCAAACAGCGCATTCCCTGGCCTGGGCCACGTTCCCTCCTCGCCTGCCGGCCTCGTCATCTTCGATCGACGTGACACTGTGCGGTCGGATACCTCTGCAACGCCATCGATAATCCTGGGGTTCGCTCCAGGATGCAGCTAAGGTCCTTAGGACAGCTGGATTGCTGCGGGTCTTTAAGGTGACGGGACCCAGGGCAGGGCCGAGTCCGGGCCGTGTGGGAAGCGGCCACCCGTCTCCCCGCAGGGACATCGGTCCTGGCCCCAGACTGTGTGCAGCACGCGGCCCTCTCGTCCCTTTGGGCTGTTCTTCCCCTGGCCTCGGCGGTGACCCCACCGACCTCTGGGTTCTCTCCATGGCCCTTCCAACTGTCTCGGTCGCCCCACACCCTCGGCTCTGTCCCCTCCCGCCTGCAACCCGCAGAGCCTCCCAGGGCGCGAGCCGGGGCAGTCGCGGGGTGGCCTCGCCTGTCCTCCCCGCCCAGGGCCGCTGCCCTTTCGTGGCCTGACGTCCAGGACCTTGGTCACCACTCTCTGCTTCTGGCTCGGCTTTGGTTTTGTCCCCTCGGGTTTTGGTCTACTCCCTTGAGGAAGGATCCCGTCCCCCCCGCCGTCTGGCCCTGAGCGGAAGTGCTGCTCCCACCCCTTGCCCAGCACGCCAGCCACACACAAGCTCCGGGAGGCCATGCGCACGCCACCCTGACAGGACTCGCCTCTGGGGGGCGCCGCCGTCTGTGTGCACGCGTGTGCTTTCATTTTTCACAATGAATGTTTTACTGTCAAATAAAAGTAATCGGATTTTTTCTAAAAATAGTTCTCTCCTGTGTGGCCGACGCCCGGCTGGGTGACCGGTACCCCTAGAACAGCCCGCGGGACCCGCCGCCCGCCAGGGCGCTCCAGGGGGACGCGGTCGTGGGAGCACCGTCAGCTCACACGGGACGGCCGACGTGGTCCCGCACAGCAACCACACAGTGCTCGAGTTCAGCCACAGCGTGTGAGCTGCACCCCAAATCTCTGGAGCACAGCAGGCCCACATGGCCGTCGACACCGAGAGCCGTGAACTCTCAAAGCCTCACATATTTTTATGGAGGACGGCACACAGACGCAGCGTTATGGGGGCAGCGTGCAAGCCAGGCGGGTCTCTCCTGTTAGAAGCCACCCTCATGGCACCTACCGCCTCCCTCAGCTCCTGGTTGGAAACGATGATGACGTTCGGAGGGTCCCCAATGGCGGTGGCGGCCCCCCCGATGTTGGTGAAGATCACTTCTGCAATCAGCACGTGTCTCGGGTCGAGGTTGAGCACCTCACATAACCTGTCACGATGGGAGGGAGGAAAGTGGTCCCACCATCGCACTGTGGGGCCGTGAGCAACCTCGACGTGTTTCAGGTGCTCGTGCAGGGGAAGCGCTTGTGTGCACACGCATGCACACGTGCACGCACACATGTGCACTCGCAGGAGAGCGATGCTGAGGTGAACGATGACGACGCCAGAGTCGCAGGCCACTGCGGACTCTCAGAACTACGTGTCTCTGGAGGTCACCCCAGCAGCCGTCAGAGCCTCCATGTGGGAATGTGCCCCACCTCCCCACCACAGTCTCAGGGGCGCAGTCCCGTGTGTAGGCCTCCAGGGGCGGGCAGGGAGGCGGGCCTGAAGAGCACTGGCCTGACACCTAGCCCTAGCCCACGCAGGGCCTCAGGGGCTGCGTGTGGCCCTAAACCGGCCCCTCCCCGGCCCAAAGCTGCCTGCGTGGACTCTGCCCCATACCCTGCACTCAGCCCTTGGGGGCCTGCCCGGGCAGACCGCTCCCTGGGCACCAGGAGGCAAGTTCTGTGGGTTAGGGGAGCACACAGTTGAGAAGCGTCACTGTAAAGAAAGCTCAGGAAAGGTGTCACGGGGCCCCCCACACCTGCGCACCCGGGCTGACCCAGGGGCTGTGTGGACGCTGGCGGGGCGGCCATCTGGGCCAGGCAGGACTGAGTACCCGGGTGTGTCCCCTGCCCAGTCAGCGGTGGTGGCGGCTCCCAGCTGGGGAAGCCCGAGAGCTGCTTCTGCAAGGTGAACCCTCGGAGCCCCAGCCACCTAAGTGGCCTCAACGAGGACCGAGATCGGGAGACTAGCTGATGCCACACTAACGCCTGAACCTCAAGATGCGTTTTCGGGCTGATGCACAGGGTTGCCGTACCAGGTAACCACAGTGGGGACGTCAGCAGGTGCCAGCGAGGCTGAGACAAGCCTCGGGGGCCGGGCCACATGGGGACATGGGTGTCCCCACCTCTGCTCTTCCCGGGCCTGGTGCTGTGGCTTGCCCGCGATGTCAGGGGCACAGTGGGCCTGGTTAGCAGGTCCTGTGGCCACCTCTGGCCGTGTGCCAGGCACAGGGCGTGGTGCCTGCGGGCAACCCGGAGGCACTCTCCCCGTCTTTCACCGACCTCGAGACCTGGGCAACGGGGTGCTGCGTCCCCTGCACGGGAAGGCTGGCAACAGCGCCCCTCGCCCCAGGTCTCTGCCTGTATGTGGGGCTAGCGGGAGTCTGGTCAGGGGATGGACTCGACACCACAGGCCACATGCACGGTGCTGCCCGTCCCCTGCTCCTGTCCCTGCCCTCAGCGTCACCACCCGTCAGATGACAGGGGCGCTGAGCTCTGCAAGTCAGCCCTGCTGGTGGCTCCGAGCTTGTGGTCTCAGGCCTCGTGTCTGGGAGGGTCCCTTGTCTGAAAGGATCCCTGTGACAGCACAACCCAGGCCAGGCGGCAAAAGGGACTTGTCCGAAGCCCCTGCACCCCAGGGGGACCTGTCGCCCTCCGTCTCCCGGGGCCAGCCCGGGAGGGTTGTGATGCCTAGAAAGCCATCTTTAAAATAAAGAGCATGAAGTACAGGCGCAGCTGGGCCCGCGGCCTCAGAAGCTTCCGGACTCAAGGTTCCGACTCCGGGCAGACAGCTGGGGTGATCGACACACGCCCACTGCAGGGAGTGTGAGATTAAAAGCAACAGAATCTCATCGAGTTTCTCTTTCCCAGAGTCGCCCCACAAAGCCCTCCCCAGGGCCGGCCAGCGAGACGGCTGTTCAGCGGGCAACGCTGGGGACAGGGACAGGAACTCCCGGCCTGGCTGCATGTCCTGACCCACGCGGGCATGGCCGTGAGCCTGGCCCGAGCCCCGGGCGAGCCCCTCGGCATACCTTATGGTCACAGGAGTGAAGAGCAGCGACGTGGTGACGTTGTCCAGGAAGGCGGAGAGGGTGGCGGCAACGAGACACAGCATGATGGTCATGGCCCACACTCTCCCTCGGGACAGCCTGTAGGCCTGGGGCGCGCGAGAGGGACGGGAGTCAGGGGTTGAGGGCAGGTGCGCATTTCGTCAGGGGCTCTGGGCATTAACACGCGTGGGGGCCTGAGACAGGCCCGCGGGTCCCCAATGTGCTGAGGCGAGGTGGCGAGGGCCCTGGGCTCCGGGCCACCTGGCCGAGCTCCCTGGCCCTGAGCCTCCCTTGCGGCCTCGGCCCTGGAACGTTGCCCGGCAGAGTCCGACCTCCCTTTGTGCGCACAGCCTGGGCCGTGGCGTTGGGGTCCGCCTGGCCCGAGAGCCTGCTGGCCTCTGGGGGCAGTTAGTGCACGGTGCCGGAAGGGGGAGGCCCGGTACCTCCCTGGGAGGTGCAAGGTGGCAAGTGTCACCGCACGGCCCCACCGCTCGGGGTGTGCAAAGGCTTTGTCGGGTACAGTTTATTAAAGAGCTTCTCAGTTGAAATAAAGTAAATATATAAGTCCGACCCAGCACTGGCCTTTGCACCAGCAGGCATGGCAGAGTGTCCCCTGCCAACCCCAAGTGACAGGGCCAGCACCGAGCCTAGAGGTTCTGGAAGATTCCCCAGGGTTCCAGTTAGAAAAGTGAGCGTTTTTATGTTCAATGTGTAGAAAGCGCTCATGTATATTATTTCACCAAAAAAAAAAAAAGCAATCAGAATGTGCTGGTGAAACAGATTCTCCATCTCTGATGCGTAGCTCTGAACCTGCCGACCGTCAGCGTCACAGAGATGGCCGGCTCAAGTCCCCTTCTGTCGTTTATGGGGAAGTTGCCTTAGCAGCTGTACCCGGCTTTGCAGAAGTTAGTAATTTCATAAAAGAGAATGGCATTTTCAAATGTTTCCTTTAAGTAGTAGTTTTACTCACCAAATATGTGATGGTGGAAAATAAACTTGTCAACTAATTAAAACATAATTATTAAATGACACATCAAACCTACCTTTACAGCACAATAATCGAAAAATCCAGTTTCTGAAAATATGGCTACTAAGACCATCTGTGGGGAAGAGAAGCAGAGAGAGGGAGAAGCCATTAGCGCCACCGTGAAGCGAGGTGACAGCGCTCAGCTCCGCGCCTGCGCCCCGGCCTCTACGTGAGGTTGCCGTGCCGTCGGGCTTCTGCTGGCCTGCCGCGGGCAGTGCCCTCACAGGCCCCCTGCACAGGGCCACTATTCCCATGCCCAAGGGACATCACTACGCCGTCCGCCCTTCACAGTAAATGCCAGAGTCGCTGCTGTTCTGTTTTACAGACCAGGAGGCGGGGCGGGGGCAAAGATGGGAGGTGACGTGCTCACAGTCACAAAGCCAGAAGCAAATCAACTGGACAAAACAAAAATATCCCAAACTCAGTTTAGACTCAGCATAAGTACCTGCCTCGTCTAGAGGGACCATCGCTGTCCCTCCCAACCTAAAAGGCCCCGTGGGCTTTGGGACGCGCTGCCTCACGCACCCAGGGGCCTCACGTGGGCATGTACGGTGGGGTCCAGGGCGGTCTCCCACACGCCCACGGCCAGAACCGCCGGGGACTGGAACCCGGGCTCAGGTGAGCGGCCGCCCAGGGGCTGAGCACCATGGAGCCAGCGGGGCGGCGGGTGACCAGCAGCACCGGCGTGCAGACTCGGCCCCTGCGCACCGCGGCTCGGCCGTGGCCCTGCTGCACTGACGTCAATGGAAAGCAACGAACTGTGCCCTCCCTGCAAATCCACGTGTCAAAACCCTAATCCTGGCTACCTCAGCAGGAGACTGCACTCGGGGGCGGTGAAGATGAGGCCTGGCCCCGTCCGACTGTCCTTGGAAGGGGCAGTGAGGGCACAGACACATGCAGGGGGACAAGCACGTGAGAACACGGAGAAGGCAGCGTCGGCATGCCGAGGAGCAGGAACCCAACCCTGCCGGCTGCGACCCTGAGCTGCGTCCCCAGGACGGAGCCACCAGCGTCTGCGGCTCCAGCCCCATGCACGGTCCTACACCACAGCGGCCACGGGTCACCGCTCGCCTGAGTTTTTGTGAGACCTCTGGGGAGCCTCCTCCCCCTTCCAGACCCCCACCCCTGCAGCCTCACAGGACCTGCCACGAGGTCAGCCGGAGCCGAGGTCATGCCGCCCTGCCCCCGCGCCCTCCACGGGCAGCAGCTGGTCTGGCTCAGTGACCCCGGAGGGGCAGAGCCCGCTGTCAGTACCGCCGGGGGTCAAGCGACAGCGAGGAGGGTGAGGACACACAGGGACCTGCTCCACGCAGGCGGCCACTCTCTCCTCCAGCCCCTCACAGGCGCGGTGACCCAGGACTCATGAGCCACCCCATCGCTGTCCGGTTTATGACTCGTGGCCCACGCTTGTGCATCTTAGTCCCTTTCCTACGAAGGTGACACTTCACGGCAGAGTGGCCACTTGACAGCGTCTGACAGATGATCAAACACGAATCATCACTTGGGGGGCCTCTTCCTTCATCCACATGCTTACAGGTACTCACTCCAATCACCCAAACTCACACGGTTCATTTATTTGGGACGTTCTGTTTTAGATTTTAAGGGCAGGAACTAAATTCGCTCAACTGCAATTTTCTTTCGCTCTCAGGAAGGCCGCAGACTGGACTGTCCAGCTCTGCCCAGGG
>NW_006432224.1:260062-264478 GCF_000325575.1 Pteropus alecto | reverse complement strand
GCCCGCACCAATGCGGACCAGTCACGCGCTGCCAGGCGGCTCGGCACTGTCAGCGTCATGAACGATGAGCAGCAGTGGCAGCAAAGGACAAGAGCCTGGGCGACAGCAGCCCAGGAGCCACGTCCGCCGGGGTCTGTAATTACCATGCCGAACAGCAGCGCCAGCGTCTCGAAATCGATCCACTCCACCACGCGGGCCAGGCTGGGTCTCTGCGGTCAAAGCACAAACCTGCCCGTTACTCTCGCCACGTCCTCTTGGTGCCGGGCGGGACAAACGTGCCGCCCTTCACGGCAAACCCGGTCCTCGGGCCGGAGTCGGAAGGCAGATCCCATCCCCGCTGAAGCCCACTGGGGACCCAGGGCTCCCACCCGTCGTCTCTCGCCTCCGCTCCAGCCAGATGGCCCCCTCTCGTCCCACCCTGAGAGCAGATGGCCCCCTCTCGTCCCCAAGGGCTGAGAGCACCCAGGGTCCGATCCCACACCACTGAGCTACACGGCCCTGGGCACACACGTGACCATGACGAGCCTTTCCTCAGCTAAAATGGAGAACGGCAGTGCTGGGTGTGTGTGCGCACGTGTGTGCGTGTGCGTGTGTGTTAACATCACATGACGGTGCTGGGTGTGTGTGTGCGTGTGTGTGCGTGTGCGTGTGTGTTAACATCACATGACGGTGCTGGGTGTGTGTGTGCGTGTGTGTGCGTGTGCGTGTGTGTTAACATCACATGACGGTGCTGGGTGTGTGTGTGCGTGTGTGTGCGTGTGCGTGTGTGTTAACATCACATGAAAAGTACTCATCAGTGCCACGAAGTCCGTCAGTTCGTCCCTGTACCACGGCTTCTGGAGGGACACGTGGGACACGACACAAAGGCGCGGAAACACTGGCTCTCGGCCGGTTCCCGGCCCGTCTGCGGCTGGCATCCCATCCGAACATAAGCCCTGGATGCAAAACGGTGCCACTTACATCACCCATCACGGCCAGCACCGCCAGCGCCGCCAGGGCCCCCAACATGGCTGCCAGCGTCCTGTGAACGATCTGGAAAGAAACGCAGGGAGCTGCTGTCCAGCCCGCAGCGGGAGAACGCAGAGCCCGCGTCGGGCAAGCGTCTGTCGGCACCGGCCCTGCTGCGCCACGTCGGTGACGACAGGGAATCGTGGGTGCCGCTGCTTCAGAATCTGGACGGCCCAGGGACACACGCGGCAGCAGCGTGACCTCCGAAGAAAGCCGCCTTCGCTTCCTGAAGAGTTAGGTGACCCTCGTGCAGAAGCGGAGGCCGAACAGAGTACGTTCCACAAGGAAGCCTGCGGCAGGCTCGTCGTTTGCCACACGATCCCCAGGTGGCCGGGCCCCGTCACTGAGGCTGCTTCTGCCGACGGCGCGCAGCCCACAGTCCCTCTAACTCAGACTTCCGTGTCACTGCGGAGCCGCAAGAGCATCTTTCCTATTTAATTGTAATTTCGGGTGCACGTGTAATTTTTAAGACAGGACATGAAGAAAGCTGAGAGCAAGGAGCAGCCGACACCCTCGAACAGCGCCCGCGGGAATGCGGAGCGGCGGAGCGACTGTGGGAAAGTGTGCAGCTTCTTAAACAGTTACCATCCAGCTACCACGTGACCCAGCAAACACACCCGAGGGAAGTGGAAACATCCGTCCTGTTCAGTCGATGAAAGGAGGGGGCTCTGAGGCTCTGACGCGGCGATGGAACAGTTCCCTGCGCACACGAACGGTGACATCCGTCCTGTTCAGTCGATGAAAGGAGGGGGCCCTGAGGCTCTGACGCTGCTCCTCGAGCAAACCCCACCTAACCAGACGCGCGGAACCCTGAGGACTGAGGGCGCCGGTCACAAACCGCGACGCGGCTTTCCCAAGGCGTCCGTCACCTCAGCCACTGCCGCGCTCTGCTGCCCCCTTCTCTCCACACAAGTCCTTCCCCAGCTCGGGTCAGCAGAGCGCTGTCGTGTCACCGCGAAGCACTGGTCAGGTGGCATGGTCACGGGGCAGGAGCACAGGTCAGCGGCCAGGACCTGGGACGGTGGGGGAAGGGCGGGGCAGTCACGGGGAGCCCGTGGTGGCGGTGCGGTTGAGAACCTTTACTGTGGCGCTGGTCACACGGGCGACACATACCAAGTTGCACACGGCCACCCCACGCACACCCAAAGGACTGCATGTGTAACCCCTGGGACTCGAGGCAGCCTCACAGACTGCACCCATGTCCCATCCTCTGTGCTGCTGCCGGACCCCCACTGTGCGGCACGTCCAGGCTGAGGGGACGAGGGGGCTGGAGAGGGGGCAGGGGAGGGTGCGGCACATCCAGGCTGTGAATCGACCCCCCATGAATCTGTTATTTCAAAACCAGCGTTTTCAATCAATGACGTGTCTGGTACACATAACAGGGAGCTACAAGGGACGATGCCTGGTCCTGGAGATGCACCTGGCTTCCCCTCGCCTGTCTGCTCCGTGTCCCCACCAGGGTACAAGACTGGCTTCTTCACAGGGCTTTTTTTTTTTTTTTACGCCTACAGCACCTGGTCTTTCTAGGTGGTCTCCCACCCAAGTACTAACCAGGCCCGACCCTGCTGAGCGTCTGAGATCACACGGGACCGGGCGTGCGCAGGGCGGCGCGGCTGCAGACTTTAACGGGACTTTTATAACCTCGGGATAGTGGTTGGGAGGGAGAGAAAGGATTTTTTTCCTAAACGGCTACTAATAATGGTCATTAATTAGTGAAAGACGAGTAAATATTTATAAATTATGTGATTTTCAAAGGTTGTAAAATTATGCAAAAAAGCTGAACGAACCTAGAATAGTAGAGAAATAATTTTTTCAAAGATAAACTGACACTGGGCTGTAGTTCTTAATAGCGACTATAACTGATTAAGGCACACTGAATTTATTAAACCCACACATTCAAAACGGCATTCGGAGAAGCAGGAGAGAGACAGGAAATGGACGCGGGAAACCCACCGGAAGCTGCTAAGGCAACAATTCATCACCACGGAACTCGGTGGTGGAGAAAAGCGGTTTATGTCGAGTGTCTGGTGTTCCGCGACTGGGCGGGAGAAATTCTCCCACACGGACACGGCGACGGAACAGTTCCCTGCGCACACGAACGGCGGCACTGAGCCGGCCCAGGACACCACGCGCTCAGGGGTCCCGGCTGGGGCTCGGCCCTGCACCAAGGCCGCGGCGTGGACAGCGGGTGTCTGTCCGCGGTGCTGAACGCAGGTCGCGCCCGCAGAACTCCACGCTGAGCAAGTTCAGGGAAACCGCCGCGTGGGATCGCGCGTGCCCCTAACGTTAATAACCCAGCTACCGTTGGCAGCAGAAAGAAAGAGCTTTAGGAGCCGAGGTAACGGGGAGCGTGGCAGTAAACGGGCTGGGCTGCCACCGCCTGACCTCGCCGAGTCATCTCAGCACTCCTGCAGGGGGACATCTGGACACCGGTCCTCCTGATACCGTTCAGCTGCCACACACCTGTGACGTGGACCCCGAACTCCACCCGAAGCCTCCACTCTCAACTGCAGGCTTGCGCCAGAGAGGGGGAGAGTGACAAGTGCACCCCACGAGGAAACATCAGCCCCATCGGGGTGCGGGATTTCCCGCAGGATGGTGAGATAGAGCTCTCCACCAGGAGCTGGTGCACAGACCCGACCCTCCCCCGGCACGCCTGGGCCGCCACCCTCGAAGGTCCCTTGGGAGAGCCTGGGGGCAGGGCTGGCCCTTGGCTAGCATCTGGGTGCCCGGCTTTGGGGCGCTCCCAGGTGACAAGGCTGGAACATGGCGCTCTGCCTGGGCCGTCCGCAGAAACATGACTGCCGCTGAGCCCGGGACTCGGGTGGGCTGCGTGTGCCTGTGCGACACCCCCCCAGCCAAAGTCCTGCTCCCCACTCCCCGCTGCGGAGTGCCCTCTTGCCGCTGGCCACGGCGATATGCCCAGCCCACGGCACTGCCTCTGAGCCTGAGTCCCTCTGGAACACCGCGCAGGGCGTGGGCGGTCACGGTCCTGTCACCACTCGAAACGGGGGTAACGCCGGCGGAGAAAAAGTCGGGGCAGAAACGCAGAGCACCGGGCCGTGGAAACCGCACCGACAAGTGGACCTTGCTGGACAACTGGGGACGCAACTCATTAGCAACGACCCTCACTGGGCGACTGGACGACCGCATACTCCGGAACGTTCTTGGCCACATTCTGGAACATTCCTGTGTTATCCCAAGGTCGCTAAGAAACACCCCTCAGTGCCACACCCTATATTCGCTTCCCAGGATGGCCTTACGGGAGCCCACACGCAACGTGCCGCTGACATCTGGTTTCACGGTGAAGTCAACAAGGGATCTGCAGCCCAGGCGGTGGCCACACTTTGCTTCGTGCTGTGGAAGGCAGAGCCACTAACAGTCCCCAGAAACGGCCCGCGCCACACG
>NW_006432224.1:257558-259248 GCF_000325575.1 Pteropus alecto | reverse complement strand
CCGATGGCCGGTGGGGAGACGGGGGCCTGAGCTCAGGTGACACAGACGCGCGCCGACAGTTCGCAGGAAGCGGGACGTGCGCACGGGCCTGGCCATTTGACGTCTCCTCCTCCTCCTCACCACACCCCTGACTGCTGCACCTGCTACCAGGTAGCAAAGCCACCTTCTCACATACCAGAGATTCGGAAAGGGCCGTGTGCGACCTGGGAACCACAGCCGGGTCGTCCCCAAGCGTGGCCAAAAGCATGAGAGCGAGAAGCTCGTGAGGACTCAGCAGCACGCGGCACGCTGCCGAACGCTTTTCTCAAAGCCCGGTCCGTAGCTGCTCTGAGTGGAGCTGTGTCCCCCGAATTCCAACCCTCGGAGTGTGACCGTACTTGGACACAGGGTCTTCACAGAGGCGAGTAAGCTAAAACAGTGGCCCTAATCCAATGTGGCCAGCGTCCTTATGAGAGGGGACGAGGACACAGATAGGCACAGAGGGCCAACCACGTGAGGACGGAGGGAGGAGACAGACGAACCCTGCTGACGCCTGAGGAAGTAGCTCCCCACTGCTTCCGGCTCCCGGGCTGCGGGCCCAGCAAATGCAGACGGCGGCCGGGGCACAGGGTCCACGTGGGGAGACAGGGCTCAAGGCCGAGGAGAACCCCGGTTTCCTGGTCTCCCCACCACACAGCTTCAGATACCGGTGAAGCTGACGCACAAGCTACAGACACCACTGGCTTCACGGTGGCCCTGCCATCGACCCTCTCGCTTCCCGGCGTGTGTGTCATGACGCCACGTCCTTCGTGCCCACTGTGCACAGGACGAGCATCTCGTCCAGGCCACACAACCCACCTGGCCAAAATTCAGAGTCCCCCAGGTCAAACCTCTTTAGGTGAGCATGTCCCAGAGGGTCCCCCAGACCCCCGTCACCTGAGACCCACCTGCTCGGCACCTCAAAGGTCCTGCTCACCACCAGCCGGTCGCGTCTTCTTGGATTTAAAAATACCGTCCAGTTCTGAGTGACCTGTGAAGTCGAAGGGTGAAATCACGGTCGGGCTTGGGACTTGAACCGCAGTCAGGATCCGGCGCCGTTCAGGGCAGGGGCTTATTACAATGAGACAAGGACAGAGGGAGGCCGCAAGGCCTTTCACGTGGTCCCACGTGGGGACGCGTCCAGGCTGAGCACAATCTGCCGTGAGGAAAGGGACCTGTGTGTGAGACTTGGACTCTGAGCCACCGGGCACCGCAGGAGGAACGCCTGCGGAGAGCCGCTTCCCGCAAACTGGGGTGAGCGGGGAGAGCCACGGGGTCTCGACCTCTCCTGAGCAGGGCCAGATGCAAACAGAGAGGGAGGGGCTGGCTGGCCAAGGGACCAGGCGACATTCGATGGCATGGGCATGTCCTCGTCCCATGGGAAGGCCCAGGTTCGCCTGCACCCCAGCACTGAGGCCACTCCCAGTCAGAACTCGCGGGCATGAGTTTACTGTAACCCACTGGGGAAAGCGGCAGGCGCATGCTGGCCTCATGACAGTGGCCCTGCCTCGCGGCCCCCAACAGACCCACTCAAGGACACTGAGCTCACGAGGAGACGAGGTGGGATTCGACTGGGGAGTGTGACCTGCTGCGGCCGCCGCCGCCTGGAGCCTGGAGCGTCGGTCCGCGTCACCTCCACCACCACGCGCTCCGCGCTCTCGGGCCGCGGGCT
>NW_006432224.1:255418-256777 GCF_000325575.1 Pteropus alecto | reverse complement strand
CTGGGGGTGCCTGGGCCACCCCCCCCCAGCCAAAGTCCTGCTCCCCACTCCCCGCTGCGGAGTGCCCTCTTGCCGCTGGCCACGGCGATACGCCCAGCCCAGGGCACTGCCTCTGAGCCTGAGTCCCTCTGGAACACCGCGCAGGGCGTGGGCGGTCACGGTCCTGTCACCACTCGAAACGGGGGTAACGCCGGCGGAGAAAAAGTCGGGGCAGAAACGCAGAGCACCGGGCCGTGGAAACCGCACCGACAAGTGGACCTTGCTGGACAACTGGGGACGCAACTCATTAGCAACGACCCTCACTGGGCGACTGGACGACCGCATACTCCGGAACGTTCTTGGCCACATTCTGGAACATTCCTGTGTTATCCCAAGGTCGCTAAGAAACACCCCTCAGTGCCACACCCTGTACTCCCAGGCTGGCCTTACGGGAGCCCACACGCAACGTGCCGCTGACATCTGGTTTCACGGTGAAGTCAACAAGGGATCTGCAGCCCAGGCGGTGGCCACACTTTGCTTCGTGCTGTGGAAGGCAGAGCCACTAACAGTCCCCAGAAACGGCCGCCGCCCAGGGCAGATCGTCTGTGAAGAGGCGCATCGGCTGAGTGACAGATGGCCCTTCCTCCGCGTGGCCACTGAGGTTCGCAGCTGGGGGCCGTCAAGGGAAACCACGGCACCAGGAGGGGGCACCCAGGGTGCCCACCCCGTACACACAGCCGGGGAGCCCCGAGTCCCCATCAAGTGCACAGTCCTGTAAAGCAGGTAGGGACACCTCGACATGCCTCCCCCGCCACAGAGGCCAGCAGTGTCCCCTCGAGGTCGTACGGTGGGGGAGGGGCAGAGCAAGAGTGAAAAAGTCACATGCACGTTCGGTTTTCTCAGGTAAGTGCTGGCTGCTTCCACGCGTCAGCTGCCAAGGTCCCGCAGACGCTCCAGTGCGGAGCAATGTCCTACCGGACTGAGGGGGGCGTGACTCCTCAGAAGACACACTGGTGCCACCAGTGTCTTCTTGATCAAGAGCAGGATCAAGCCTCCCCTCCCCCGAGCACCCGAAGAGCTGCGGGCCACTTCCTGTGGGCACGGACAAGCCCAGGAGGACAGGTGGGGACACTACCTCGAATATGATCAGCGCGTAGACCCCGGCGAGGATGGCTGCGGCGGCGGTCACCTGCGCGCCCACGCTCGCCCGGAGGTGCTGGTGAGCCATCAGCAGGGGCACGAGCTGGGTCTGCTGGAGGGAGGCCCGGATGCGGATGGAGACGGTCTCTCTGCAGAGTAACGCAACCGCCTTAGCACGGGTGAGGGACAGACCCCACGTCACCAGCTCTGGCTTGCTCCCTCGGCGTCCTGTATGACACA
>NW_006432224.1:250890-253891 GCF_000325575.1 Pteropus alecto | reverse complement strand
TCCGCGTGGCCACTGAGGTTCGCAGCTGGGGGCCGTCAAGGGAAACCACGGCACCAGGAGGGGGCACCCAGGGTGCCCACCACCCCCTGCCACGCCCTCCCCAGACGGTGCGCAAGGAAACACATGCCCGGCATTTCGCCGCGCCGCCACCGCCACCGCCACTGACCTCGCCCACCCCCGGCCCCTCACCCCACACGCGCCCGACAGTGCGTGGCTGGAACCCACTGGGTTACGCCCTAGGCCGTCCTCGCCCCACGCAGCCTCTGCGTCTCTCTCGCCCCACCCCCCTGCCACGCCCTCCCCAGACGGTGCGCAAGGAAACACATGCCCGGCATTTCCGGCCGCCGCCACCGCCACCGCCACTGACCTCGCCCACCCCCGGCCCCTCACCCCACACGCGCCCGACAGTGCGTGGCTGGAACCCACTGGGTTACGCCCTAGGCCGTCCTCGCCCCACGCAGCCTCTGCGTCTCCCTCTCGCCACCTCCAACGCCCCCCAGGGCCCTGGCTTATGAGGGGGCAGACGGACCGCCGCGCGCGTGAGCACAAACCGCCGTGTCCATGCCCACACCCGAGGGCTCCGGGTCCCTACCGTAAGGTGAGAAATCACAGCGAGGACGAAAGCAGGCACCCGAAGTCAGCTGAGAGACACGCACGGGGGTGAAGGAGCGTGCGTCTCCAAGCTTCGACACTCACGGCAGAGCTACCTACAGCTGAACGTGTGTGTCCCGCCCGCCCCCAGCATCTGTGAAAGGCCCGCCCCCGTGTGGTCGCATGTGGACATGGGCCCTCTAAGGAAGCCACTGAGCTTCAGCGAGGTCCTGGGGGAGGCCCAGCTCTGACGGCATCAGGGTCCCCATAACAAGAGACACCAGAGCGCTCCCCTGTCTCTGTCCACACACAGCACCGAGGAAAGACAGGGAGGACGCAGCGGGAAGGCCTGCCGGCTGGGAGAAGCTGTCTCACCACAAACCCACTCGGCCGGCGCCCTCATCTACGTCTCTCATTCAAGCCACAGAGTCTGCAGCCTTTCGTGACCGCAGCCAGAGCCGGCTGCCACGCCCACGCTCTGTCCCCGACACGTCTGCCTCGTAACGACGAGGTGCGAGACCTCCAGCAAGGCCAGAGAGCACGCAACGCGAAGAAGCCGGGCGAGCATCTGACCCAGGGGCAGAGCCGGGAAAAGGACCGCAGAGACCGCCCACGCGGGAACACCAGAGCCCCGAGGCCGGGCCCTATGCTATGTGTCACCCAGCGATCGTCACCCTTCCCGGGAGCCCCACCACCAACCGCCCACCCCAGCGTCACCAAGTGCTCCTTCCCCGTCACTAAACACCCCGCTCCCTGTGCTGCGACCTTCGACAGCAGCTGTAGCGGTGCTGGGTGTCTGCCGCCCGGCCCTCCACCGTGACCACCCCACCTCAGCATGTGGCTTGGATACAGTAGCTCTCCAGCTGCGACACAGCCACCAACTGCCAGGACTTCCCCTGGTCTGGGTAGAGGCTAAACGAAACCTGTAGTAAACAGAAACATTTCGTGACAGATTGCGGCGTGAGAGTAACAGGATTTAAATAAATCTGATGAAAATAGAGGTGTGATAACGTTGCTCCAAACGGCTTTTCTTAGGTATTAGGATAAACACCTGAGCCCTTCTACCATTTCTAGCTACAGTGGGCCCTGACCATTGACACTGGCCAATTTCAATGCTTGAGTACCCGGCCAGGAAATTAAGTTATCGGGGTTAACGTGGTTTCCCATCGGGGGGCACGGACTGTGTGCCGGCGGGATCTGCAAAGCTCCGTATAAACCAACCGAAAGTAAATTAAAGTGATGTAAAGACAATGGACTATAGCAGCTCTAAACCCCAAATGGTCACAGATCACAAAGGACGCACGTCGCAAACAGGCACACACACACACGCAGATACACACCGCCAGACTCAGGGTCCGCACACCCATGTATTCGGCAGACGTATTTTGAGTGCCTGCGATGGGATCGCAGCTGGGCTAGGTCAAGACACACATCACACACGTGCCAGCAGCCAGACACACTCCCTTCACGTCAGAGGCCACACTCAGGTCACCTCCAGAGGCCTGCAACCCTCGCTGAGGACGTACGGGCAAGTAAAGTCGGAGTCAACAGTAGAAGCACGGTGGCCCGTAGGGCAGAGCCCTGGGCCACCTGTGATCCCTGGACCCGACCAGACACCAAGAGTGTTTACAGCATGGGTTGGAGGAGAATCTCGTAAGCCACTTGGGGTGGGAAGTGAGACCCGGGCGCAAGCTAACTGTCTTCTAAGGATCAAAGTCAGGTCACCAGACCTTTCGTTGTGTGATGGAGACAAAACCCGGAAGTATTGCTGAGGCGGGACCCCTGCCACCCGGCCCCCCACCCTGCACGGCCTCGCATCTCCCTGCCCTCCCCGCAGGCGCATAGCTGAGACGCCCTGTCCCCTAGCAGAGGTGGGGGGGCCTGTAGGACGCCCCCGCAGAGCCGCGGGGTACTCACAGTGCACACCACGACGAAGACGAACAGGCCCGTGACCTTCAGCCACTGCATGCAGCGCCTGCGAAAGAAGGGGTCAGGCACGTGTCACCCGGCAGCGGCCCTGCTGGCACCACCCAGACCTGCCTCCCGCTGGAGCATGAGTTTACTGGAGCCCTGGGTGCTTTCGCCTCGAAGCCGCGTTCGGATCCCGGCACCCCCCGGCCCGCCCCCTGGCGGAGGCTGCGAGGAAAGCCAGCGGCCCCGGCATTGCGCTCGGGCGGATCCCGGGCGCCTCGGGGGCCGTCGAGGCCCGTTTCCCCGACACTAGCCTTTTCTTGGCTCTGAGACATTGAGCCCTAATTTCCCTCCAAGTTTCCTGAAAGGCGGGAATATGGGTCTGATCGTCAAACAGATCCGCGCCGAGACTTGCGCGAACGCTTGGGAGAAAAGCTCAACGCCGTGCCAGGTGGAAGCAGCCGAGCCTCCGAGGGCCCCCTCGGCGGTAACCAGCGGA
>NW_006432224.1:244883-250653 GCF_000325575.1 Pteropus alecto | reverse complement strand
AAGTGCGCGAGCGTCCGTGTCCCACTCCGCGCAGCTGCTCTCCCAGGATGCTCCGGGGTCGACGGGCTCGGGGCCGCCCGCGCGCATGCGCCGTGACCTGGAACGAAGCCTTCCGGGTCAGCCTCGTGGCGTGGCGCAGGCGAAGGCGCCGCGCCCTCGAAATGAGTCGCGGCCTCTCCAGAAACGTCAGCTTGATGCGAGGTGGCGCTTGGCACACAGCTGCTTCTGGCTGCCACCAGCCCGGCCCTGTCCCCGATGCTTTCCCAGCGGTGCGGGGCCATGAAGCAGAGGCAGCGCCCGAGGCCAACCCTCTGGACACCCCATGGGGAAGTTGGGCCCCGGGCTGGCGGAGGGCAGCGCGCCACGAGGGCGGGACGGGGGAGCAGCAGGCCTGGCCGGATGGGCCCCGGAGCCCGATGAACCAGGGGCGTCCTCGGCTTTCCGGAAGCAAGAGTGGCTGCACCCACGCACTTCCGGTTGAATCACTGGGCTTCGGGGCAACGTGTCGCGTGGAACGGTCGTAGGACCACAGCGTTGACGTAACAACGGTCAATATTGGCAGAAACGGGGGGTGTCACTTGAAGCCCCTAGCTCAACAGGGCGTTGCTAAGATAGAGAAGAGGCACGGGCTCCACACAAATTGACTAAATGTTAACCCGGGTTGCATGCTGCAACGTGCTGCCAGCTGGACCTGGGGACGGGGCGAGCAGCCATGCTGCCGGCCAGACAGAGGAACCTACAGAACGCAGGACGAGGCCTGCCAAGGTTGCTGACAACTGCTGACTCACACCGTGGAAGGGAAACTGGAAAGTCCTTAAGCTATAACTTTCACAGAAACTAAGAATCAGATATTAACCACATTCCTCGAGCGCTGGGCGTCTCACTCTATCTCTGGGAGGGGACCACGCTCTCTGCGGAATGCTGCCCCTGCTCCGTCAAACTCTTTTTGTCCCTAACTCTGGCTCCTGCTTGAGTTCTTTCCTGCCCACGGCCAAGGACCGTCTTAGCAGGCGTAGGTCTTCAGTCCCCACTGGCCAGATGCGCCCTGCCGGGCCTCACTGGAGAAACCCAGAGATACAAATTAGCCTTTGTGAAACCAATATGTAACAAGATAAAGTCGATAGTGTGCAAACTTGGAAAATAGTCAATGATCTTTTCTGTTTTATGACCTAAAAATACTCATGTGTGAGAAATAATATCACCACCCCCTAACTTCTGAACAAACACGACTGTAACTAAAAACTAAGGAAACCATTTTCTTATAAGTAGAGGAAAGCTGACGTCAGTGTTTTTAGAGCAGTGCCATGTGCTATGTGGTGGAAATGGATGTTTCCTGCCCTGTCCAGCATGGTGGCCACGTGTGCTCACTGAAGTTTGCAATCTGCCTGTCAAGATTGGTACACAATGTCAGTGGGATGGAGAGGTGACATCACTGTCCCCTAGTAACGTGCCAGGGGCCAGGGGACACCGAGCAGGCGGCTCCAGCTGTCAGAAGTCTGCGGAAGGAAGAGGTGAGGCCCTTCTGGGGGAGAGAGCCCATGAGTCACTTGGCCTCCAGACCGCACTGCTCTGGACGCTCCAGGACCACCCACGCTTGCCCCCAAAGGGCCTTCACACTCGAAGGAAGCGGTGTTTTCAGCCACATCGCTGTCGACATCTGAGCCAGATAACTCTCTGCTGTGGGGGGCTGTCCTGTGCATGGCAGGATGCTGAGCCTCCGCCCTTAAATGTCAGTAGCGCCACTCCCCCGTCTGTGACAGCAAAAAATACCTCCAGACAGTGCCTGGCTCACCCTGGTGAGAAGCCCCGGCCCGCGGAGACGGCCTGGCAGAGCCGTGTGCATGCGTGACTGCACGTGTGCTGCTTAATCAGTGCGGGGTCATAGCCAAGGTCATTTGGAAATTCATAAGCCACAGAATTCAACCACGAGAATCATGAAACATCTACTACCTGGAGTTGAGAAGGTTCTGGCAGAGACCAAACATGTCAGGCGAGAACATCTCGGGCAGAAATTCTCCAGCATGAGGCCAAGGGCCATGCTCGGACATTAATTTGATAAGAAGGGGGGAAAGCTCACCCTTTCCCTTGGGAGGCATTCCTCAGCAAAGGCGTGTTTTCCGTGAGGCTGGGGCTGAAGGCCTGGAGGAATGGAGCGTGAGACCTGACGGACAGAGCGGAGAGAGGGGTCACCGGCAGGAAACGGTGGGCGTCCTCAGCGACGGGGGGCTAGGTTCAAGGACGGCAGTCAGCGGGAAATCCGACGTGAGAACCTGACGAAAGTTAACTCTTAGTTGTAAACGCTGGAGTCGGGAAATGGTTAGAAACGACTCTGCCAGCGGCATAGACCGGACCAGAAGGGAAAAGCCGAAAGCCGGTCAGACCGATGATGCCGTGGGAGCGAGACCGAGGCCAGCCCCGCTGCTGTTCCAGGCAGAGCAAACCATTCATTCCCGGATGCTCGAGAATTGTTTCCTTAGGTCACGGCATGTAAATGTCACACATCCGAAAGACCACGCCGGAGGAAGGGCCGCTGTGAACTGATCAAAGCGGGAGGCCTCCCCGGGGAGAAGCTGCACAGCCACCGCAGGGCTGCCAGCGCACGTGGCCGCCCCTCGCTAGGGGACGCATGACGTCGAAAGCGACCTGCCTTTCCCGAGGCCCCTTGGGAGCGTGGCGCTTCGCGTGCTAGCGCGCCGCCTTTCCCCACGGGGCCCAGGCCCTGCCCAGCTGCCGGGGGCCCAGCTAAGTGCAGAGCGAACGGGAAGCTTGGAGAACGTCTCTCCTCGTGCAGGCGCCTGTGACCCGACAGACGCCAGTCTCGTGGATAAATGAAACCAGGGCCGCGAGCTGTGCCACGTCACACGGAAGACAGAAAAGGAGTCTGTCTTAGGCCAGCGGGTGTCCCCTCGGCACAGCCTCCAGGAAATAGAGGGACAAAGAGTCTGTCTCGGGGGCGTTTGTGACGTGCACAGATGCCCCGGCCGGCACAGAGGAGAGGACAGGCGGGAGGCCACGTCTGCCCGGGGTTTAATGGTTAGTGTGCTCCGAGCTATTCAAACCGGCTTCGAGATCGAGTTGGGCTTTTTAATCTCCATTCTCCCATCAGGCCAGAAAAGGCCCCAGGTGCATTTTGATAAGTGTCTCCACGAATCGACCAACATCAGGCGTTGGCTGTAACTCTCTGGGGTGCTGAGTTACATGGCATTTCTGGGAGAGCTGACTGATGCAGTGGCCTCACCGATATGTAAGCACCCCGAGCTTGCATTCTCTGCTGTAGGATGTATATTAAAAGGAAAGAACTCAGTTGTCCTGCATTCGATAAGATGCGAATGGTAAGTGTAAACAGCTGGCTGCTGACGTGGCTGCCTCTGGCTGGTCTCGTATTTGACCTTCTGTTCCACTCTGTGAGTATTTTATAATTGTATTTAAGTGTACAGGGAGTGGGTTCTAAGTTTTTAAATAGTTACCTTTCTAAAGAGCCAAAAATAAAATGAATCGCACTCGAAAACTTCCCAAAGACTTTGGGCCACTCCAAATTTAAATTTGAGTCAACACCGTCCAAATCCCATTTTCCATTATTCCAAGGCCAGTCCTCTCTGCAAACGAGAGGCACAGACAGACCTTCAGGCCCCGTCATCCACCGAATCCATGCCCCGTCGACCTCACAAACCGCACGCACAGGAGATGCAGGAAACACACACTCCGGAGCCTGGAAATAAAAATGTCTGTCCACAGAACCGAAAGGCTGGCATTTTCCTTCTGACTTAATTAAAATAGAAAATATCCATGAGATCTATATTTTTACCTGACCTTTTCTCCGGAAAAAAAAAAAAATCGCACTGACATTTCTCTGACTTCACATCTACGCCTGGGTGTTTTCAAAACGCACAAAACTCAATAGTATCTATTTTCCCCTGTGATAAACCACCTCAACAAAACATAGGCTAAAAATCATATGATTATCTCAATAGAAGCAGAAAAAGCATTTGACAAAATCCAGCATCCATTTATGAGAAAAACTCCCAGCCAAATGGAGATGGGGAACACACCTCAACATAATGATAGCCATATGTGGCAAACCCACAGCTGACGTCATACTTGAGAATGAATTTTTCTTTAGGAACAAGACAAGGATGTCCACTGTCACCATTTTTGGAAGTCCTAGCCACAGCATTCAGAAAAGACGAAGAAATAAAAGGCATCCAAATTGGGAAGAAAGAAGTAAACTTGTCATTATTTGTAGATAACATGATACTATATAAATAGAACCCAAAAGATTCCACCAACTATACCCCAAGCCTACAGTCATCAAGACGGCACGGCACTGGCATAGAAACAGACACACAGATCAATGGAACAGAATAGAGAGCCCAGAAATAAATCCATGCTACATGGTCAATTAATCTATGACAAAGGAGGCAAGAATATACAATGGGGGAAAGACAGTCTATTCAGTAAATGGTGTTGGGGAAAATGGACATGCAAGAGAATAAAACTGGACCACCTTCTTACACCGTGTACAAGAATAAACTCGAAATGGATTAAAGACTTAAAGGTAAGACCCCAAAGCATAACACTCCTAGAAGAAAACAGAGGCGATAAACTCTCTGACATCATTCTTAGTAATGTTTTTTTCTGATATTTCGCCTCAGGCAAGGAAAACAAAAGAAAAAAATAAGCAAATGGGACCACGCCCAACTAAAAAGTTTTGCACAGCAAAGGAAACCATTCACAAAAATGAAAAGACCACCTACTGAATAGAAGATATTCACCAGCCATACACCTGCTAAGGGGTTAATGTCCAAAATTTATAAAGAACCCATACGGCTTAACACCAAATGAACAACCCAGTTAAAAAATGGGCAGAGGACCTGAGTAGACATTTCTCCAAAGGGGACATACAAATGGCCAACAGACATATGAGAAGATGCTCAATGTCACTAATCATCTGAGAAATGCACATTAAAACCACAATATCCTGTCAGAGTGGCCATCATCAATAAGTCAGCAGTCAACAATACTGACCAGGATGTGGAGAAAGGCGAGCCCTCGAGCACCGTTGCTGAGTTTGCAAACTGGTGTCGCCACAGTGGAAAACGGTCTGGTTGTGCCTCGAACAATTGAAAACAGAACAACCATATGATCCGAAAACTCCAGGTCTGGATATTTATCAGAAGAAATCCAAAACACTAATTCGAAAAGACACATGCACCCCTATGTTCATAGAATAGAATATTACTCGGCCATAAAAAAAAAAAAAAAAAAGAATTAAATCTTACCATTTGCAACAAACAATATGGATGGACCTAGAGAGTATAACGCTCGGTGAAATAAGAGAGACGAATACTATATGAGCTCACTTACCTGTGGAATCTAAAAAAGTAAACGAACCCACAAAAAGGAAATAGACTCATAGGTACATAGAACAATCTGATGGTGGCCAGATGGGGTGGGGGGAGGGGCCTGGTGAAAAGAGGCAAAGGATTAAGAAGTACAATTGGCAGTTACAATAGTCACGGGGACGCGAACTACAGCACAGGGGACAGTCAATACTACTGTGATCACCACATGTGGTGCCAGGTGGGGACTAGTCAGGGGGATCACTCTGTAAGCTACATAAATGTCCCACCACTATGCCGTACGCCCGAAACTAACGTAATATTGGATGGCAACTGTAATTGAAAACATTTTTTAAATGTTTACCTAGAGCTGTAAGGCATCCACATGCCAAATCTCAAACATGTTGCACACAAAGCAGCTTTTCACTGTG
>NW_006432224.1:239652-244378 GCF_000325575.1 Pteropus alecto | reverse complement strand
GTGTGTAAGGATGGGACCCCTAAACATGCAGAGAGAGTGTGGACATGTGCCCTGGAGAGACAGATGGACAGCAGGTCAGCACAGGCTTTGCCCTGGAGAAGGGGAGGGGACAGCCCACACTCGATGCTCTGCATGTTGCAAAGTGGCCTGTGGGCGCTGCGCGGCTCGGGGCCTGTGGGTCGCGGATGCCCGGAGCTGCAGGGTGAGCAGCAGGGCCCCACGTGGGCACATAGACGTGCAATGGCTGCTACTTACATCTGCTGTCTCTGCGTTGGTAAATATTTAAGGGTAGACGAAAAGGTGTTCTTTTTATGTAAACCCAGATTATTCTGACGTGAAAAACGATATTTGATCGAGTCGTTTGATATATTTGTGGAAGTAAAACATGTTCTAAGATACATGCTTTTAAATTCATGTTGTACTTTTAATGCCTTAAATAATACAGGACGTGCCAAGTCTTTACGCTAAAACTCTCTTTTTTTATTTGTGTCTTTTGGATATAGGTCAGCCACATTTTAGAAATAGCATTCATTCAAAGCAGGCCAGGAAAGCGATCTAATGCTGGAAACGTCTAGAAATCTTCCTCACAGAAAAAAATGGAGGAAATATGCCCACGGAAATCCACTATTTGCAAATTCCAGTTTTATGAAATAAAACTGTTGAAACTCACCTCTGCTCCATGGGGAATGAAGCCAAGCCCTGGTCCTCAGGTGCCCCGAAGTTCTGCTGGGCCGCCGCGCTGGGGTAGGAGCCTGGGGGAGCTGTCCTGCTGGCCCCGTACTGTGGCCCGAAGCTGCCGGTGGCACGTCCCTCTGGCCCTCCCAGACGGGCACTCACGGGAGCAGATGACCGATGCAGCTCCGTCTCCAGCACGCCGGAGGCCAGCCTGCCATCTCTGCATTCCAGATGCATGTTCTGTCACCGCTCTCGTCCCTAGGCTCAGCCAGAAAGAAACCACCAGTGATGAAAAGCAAACTGAGAATTCCGTTTGCACCTCAGGGAACCCCTACTTCTTCACAGGACACAGGCCCCGCCGCGCTCCAGTGTTCTCATCATGGGGGCCACAGGGGATGCTCGTCTCCAAGGACGACCATGTCAGCACATTTCACGCCAGCTGCGACCAGGTAGCATTAGGCAAGTTGTGATCTGTGCACGGTATGAAACGCTATGCAACTGTAAAAATGCTCTGGAGGGATACTGATTGATAATGAAAAATGTTGAGTTTATTGGGGGAAATGTTGATGCCGGGGTCCTTTTTTTAAAATATGCATAGAACAGAAGAACAAAAAGACGCAGCCTCCAGAACTCGGCTACCTCTGGGTGGCGAAAGGTCTATGCTATAGTTTTAACGGGTTTTGCATCAAGCAAATTGATACTTTTTTAAATAAGAAAACAATACTTCCTTTTATGAAAACGAGAAAAATTGCTATGCTAGTGAGGTCACGGTGTCCTGGTTTGGGGACTACCCCTTGAACCCTCGCATTTTGTTTTGCACGGCTGGCGGCGTGCCACAGCTCCGATGCCCTTGGCTTGCTGTCAAGGGTCGCTGTGAAGGGACAATCCCTGTGAGCTTTGTCTGAGCAGCATTTGCAGCACTGAGAAGCGATGCACGTGCTTGTGGGTGGGTGAGTGTCATCCGTGGGTCCACCACTCCTTGTCACCCGACTCATGTAGCGGCTCGAAATGCCCCATGATCACAAATTCTGGAGGACCTCGCACGCATGGCAGTTTGAGGCCGGTACAATGGCTCCTGTCCACAACTGCTGACAGCCAGAGGGGCCACACTTTCTGGCAGAACGGGAACTTACTCCAGATACAGAAAGGCCATGGCATTTGAAGAAACCCAAACGCCCCAGGAGGTCTTCCTACATCCTTCCTATCATGATGCCTCAGCTCACGTGAAGAACTGTGACGTACTCCTCAGTGAGCAGAAGACAGAGGGTTGGTAGAAGGGGATGGTGTCAAAGAGAAAGGAAAACGTCTGAGTGAGTTTGGCGCTGACGTTGGCCCACGCTGCCCGGGCCGCCCCGCTCCGCGCTCGCTGCTGCTCCTGCAGCTGGGGCAGGCAGGGGTCTGCTTCTGGGCCCGCCTCCGCTGGGTCTTTGCTCTGCGCCTGAGGGATGACCCGACCAGTGGGTGTAAGAAGGAGGCCAGGCCAGCGCTTCGCGACAGGAGGACTTGGCGCCGGAGGCGGTGGCGGGGAGGTTGCTGGCGTTTACACGGCAGAGGCCGGCCTCGGTGCAAATGAGCCTGCGGAGGCCGGAGGGCGAGAGAGGCCCCGCGGGACCTGCCCAGGGTGCCCCGCCGCCCGGCCAGGCTGCACCTGGCCAGGCACCTCCCGGCGCCGCGTTGCCGTCTGGGGGACGCGGAGCCTTGTCGTGCTGGATGACCCAGGGGAGGCGGGGCGCGGGGCGCTGGACGGAGATCGGTGCGGCGCCCATGTGTGTGAAAGGGTTTCTTCGCAAAAGGTCACGCCCACTGTCCGCTCGCAGACCTGTCACCTGCACTCTACAGGTTTTCGTCGTGCGTCATGAAGTGACGATGGAGAGGGACAGGGGACAGCGCTGCTGTGAAAGCTCGTAATCGGACAGAAACCACGCGTGGCCAACGCCTTGCTCTGAAGGTCCCAAGAAAACACCCATCATCAAACGTCTTCGCCACCGGAAACTTCGCTCTCAGTGGGTACCTGTCCCGGTCGCAGACCGCACGGGGCGTGGATGTCTGGGGGCGCGGTCCTGTCCGCGGGGCGTGGCTGTGGGCGTGGTCCTGTCTGTGGGGCGTGGTCTTGTCCGCGGGGCGTGGTCTTGTCCGCGGGGCGTGGCCCTGTCCTTGACATTCAAGCACTCTTTCTAGTCGACCCAGCACAGGGAAAGGGGGCGCAGGCCCGGGGCGATGAGGCCAGAGGAAGCCAGTTCCCGGGTCAACCGTCTGCTCAGCCCACCCTGCACAGGGACAGACGTGTCCCCGCCGAGGGTGGCGCAGAGGGACTGCACCCTCAGCCACCTCAGGCCAGGCTCAGAGCGCGCAGTCCCGTCGGTCATCCCTTCAGATGGGTTTACACGGTGTGAACTTGCTTCAAAGCTTCTAGAACTCTCAAACGCCCGGTCCGAGCGCTCTGTCGTCTCCCTCCAAGCCTGTGAGAAGGTGGGGGCGGCCGGAGCTGCCCTCCGCTCCGGCGCGGGGTGGTCGCCGGGGGCTGTGCTCCGAAGTCCCCAGCCCTCTGGGCGGAACCCCGGCCGGGCAGTCCGTGAGCCCGCGCGCCGGGACTGCTCTGCTCTGCCACCCACACTTGGGCTGTTTCTCTTATTTCTGTGTCGCCGTGTCGTTGGCTTTCGCCCACCCTAAAAACCAGTTTGGAACTGTCCTTTGCTCCCCCAAAGAGACCTGTGCTGGGGCCGGAGTCCTCGCTCCCGCCCCCTGCGGAGCCGCCTCCTCTCGGTCCCGGGCGGCGGGCAGCAGGACCACAGGGATCAGCCCGGCCACGGAGCACGGAGCCCGTTCCCCGCGATGGAGACGAGGCTCCTCAGCGCGCCAGGGACTACACTGGGCAACGTGACAAAATCCGGAATCGACACTCCGGAAAATCCAACCAGCGGGCGACGTTCTTATCCCCATCCTCCCAAAGGTCCCCTCTGGAAACTGGACCACTGTGTCCTGCTGCCTTGTGTCCCCTGGTGTCTCAGGTGCCCAAATATGCCAGGCTGCTCCTGGCCCGTCCCCGGGAGCTTCTCCAGCAGCCAGTGCCTTCTACCGCCAACCGCGGTCTTTCCAAAACACACCTGGCCATCCGGCCCAGGTCGCAGATGTGGGTGTTGCTGGGTCTCCAGCAGCAGCCAGGGCCTGCTTCTCCATCACAATCCCTGACGTATGTCCCCCAAATGCCAGCTAAGCCCCAGGGGGATGTGGCTTTTTCAAAGAACAGTATCCACATCTGCTTTTCATCAGTGAAATAAAACTTATGCAAATGCCATTGACTCGTTTAGCTGTTACAGAGTTGCCACCCAAGATGCTTGCGAGCCCCCAGGCTCCTTGGCCCCAGACCTGGCCCCTGGGGCCTGGACAGCAGGCCCCACGCCCACCCCAGGGACGTCCCTCCCTGGGTGGTTAAGTGACAACACGCTGTTCTGTCCTCTTTTCCTCCCTCGGAGTCACTGCACTCTGTGCAGCTGTCACCTCCCCTCACTCAGGGCTCCCACGACCCCCGGGAAAGCTTCCCAAGCAGCCAGGCCTGGTCTGTGAGCCCGAGAGTGCACACAGCCACGTCTCTGGGAAAAGCTGGCGACATTAAATCCTTGTAATCCCGCTGTGTGTGGCCAAGTGAGAAGCAGCGGCGCTGAGGGATTTAAGTTCTCGCCCGCGCATTCCGGTCCCAGAATCGCCTGACTGACACTCGCGCGCGGCCGGCCAAGCAGAACACCGGTTTCCACCCACTTGCAGGTCCCCTCCGCGGTACCGGTGCGGGGACCCTCCCCAGGGAACGGCACCCGGGGACCGTGTCCCCAGAACCGGCACAGCCCCCGGGTGCTCGCTCGGCTGCTCGGGCTTGCGCGCATTTACACCAACTTCCCAGCTCCGCAAAGCAGCGACCCACACAGACTGCTCCCCGCGTCCCGCGCCCGGCCAACCTGCAGACGGGCTTTGTCCCAGAGCCCAGCGGAAGGTCGCGACTGCCAGCTGGGAACGCGGAGGGGAGTGCGCCCGCGGAGCGGGGCGCAGTGCGAGGGGA
>NW_006432224.1:239268-239596 GCF_000325575.1 Pteropus alecto | reverse complement strand
AGGAGGCGCCCCCAGCCCGGGCTGCAGGACGCGCGCAGGACAGGGCTCCTGTCACCGCAGGCCCCTCTGCAGCCCCCTTTCAGGCTCTGCGTGTGGAAGGCGACCGGGCACTTGGGCCAAGGTTCGGGACGCGCCAGCCAGGGGAATGTTCTGCCCGCTCTGTTCTGTTTTGCACTTCAAGCTGCCCAGCTCCTCGAGCCCGGCACCCAGGCCTGGCGGGTATCACTTCTGCCACATTGCACTGGCCCTGCCGTCACAGAAACCAGGTCCAAGGGGAAGGACACTGCCCGGGTTCCAGAAGGACACTGCGCCCAAGTGGGACCGAGAG
>NW_006432224.1:235985-239215 GCF_000325575.1 Pteropus alecto | reverse complement strand
GGTGGCCGTGGGTGAGGAGGTCTCCAAGGGCCCTCTGGGTGCAGGTGCCAGAAGTGCTAAAGGGCGGGAGGGGTGACTCCTGGTGCCCCCATTGCTGACATCCTGAGTGACAGCAGGACCGTCAGATGCCCACCCTTCCTTCTGCTAAAAGCCGCTATGCTGGAGGGAGCTAAGGAGAGTCCGGCCGCCCCAGCCCCCAAGGGCTCCCGCTTGGGACCAGAGCAGGTGACAGCCCAGGCCTTGCCCTCGGGGCTCCAGGAGCTGGTCTGCCTGCTCACTTCAAAGCAACTCAGAGCGGATTTCAGTCTGGGCTCTGACATCTCGAAAGGAATGTCGGCCTCAGCCTCCTCCCTCCCTTCTCTCCAGCGGCCCCCAGATGAAAGCACCTTGGCCTGTCCTGCAGGTCAGGAAAGAGACACATGCACAGGCTTAGCAAGTTCTCTGGGACTCCAAGTCCTGGTTAGCCCTGAGGTTTCTAGTTAAAGACCCCAGAAGCCAGCAGTCATGGTGACAAACACTGTGCTGATGAAAACACCTGGCAGACTGCCCGTTGTTGGTCACCTGTCAGTCAGGTGCTGCCTCCACCTCTTTCGTGCTGAACCAGGAGCGAGGCCAGCGCCGCCATTTATACATGGTCCGACGTGGCCCCAGGCCCAGCGAGGACTGAGCCAGCGGTCACATTTATTGGCAGAAAGACATGATTCATCACACTACCTCCCTGCCTCAGAAGGGATTAACCCACAATTCAAAATACCAGTGGGACCAGCCAGCAGAGTCAGGGGACTTCACTCAGCTCTCCTTCCCATGGGTTCTGCACAAGTTTCTGTCTGCCACAAGGAATGTGACTTTAGGCTTCATTCATCAGATGCGTGTAAAAATTAAGACATGCCCTAGAGATTTGTCTTGGGCGAAAATGAAGAAACTCACTGTGAAAAAGCCCCCCTCCCCTTTTTTTGGTTGAGTAGAATAGAACAGAAGAAAATGGATAATCCTCCAGTATTTCTGAAATTTAGAAAAAAAGGACCCATAATGAGTATGTCCTGGGCATGCTCTGAATGGTAGGGACAGCCAGTGTGGCAGGCAGGGTCACCCCGTCACTGGCATCTCCCTGTGGGGACTTTGCAGGACCTTCCACTGAAGCATTTTGAGTCTCAAGATCCCTTCTCTTAGAAGCTCTCCAGCCCCCATCCCCAACTCCAGGGACTCTCCATGGACCTTATTTTTAGACAAGATTAATAAAGATGTTTGCAAACAAACAAACAAACAAAAAAAGAATCAGTAATTTTTATCTGGGTTACATCTAACAATAGTACCATCCTGGAAATCAAAACTGAAAAATCTCCAAATATTCAATTTAAAATAAAAGCAAAACTTTTACTTACTGACATCCTCTTGGGAAAAATGACTTTCCAAAACAACAAAATCTAGTGAGAAGAATGGTGACATTTTTGTCAACCTCTTTACTACCTGGCTTAGCAGAAGACGGTGGGGCTCCCGGCCCTGCTCTCCGGCCTGCATGTTGCGATGTGCTGTTTCCGTTGACAGATGTGAAGAAAATTTGGCCAAATGCAGGTTACACAGCTGGACAAAGAGAGGACCTCGTGGAAACCCACCCCAGGGGCCCTCAAACAGGGCTCTGAGGACGGCTGTTCCAGAGGCCAGGACACGTTTGCCAGCCCATTGACCTGGGGGCCGGCCCACCGAATGGGGGTTGGGGGTGACAGTCACTTGCTGTCTTGCCGTCGAGTAGTCAGACCTGCTGTCTGCAGCCACTCGGCCGAGACCAGCCAGCCCAGACGCAAGAGAAATAAACGCTGCTCGTGTACGCCCTGGCATCGGGGGCAGTTCGTCAGCAAAAGCAGCAAAAGCTGGCTGGTGACCAATGGACTGGAGCTGAGGACACCCCCAGGTTATGGAACCTTTGAGTTAAAAAAAGGGCTAATCAGGGCATTCGCCGATTTGGTTCCCAGGTAAAACCTCCTCTCTTTGGACCCTCATGCAAAACGCTGGGCCCCCGGACAAATGAACAGGCTCCCGACGTGCCATGCTTGTTTTTGCTCCGTCGGGTACCACGTCCCCTGGAACAAGCAACTCGAATCCTACGCCATGGGCAACCGCACCAGACGCACACCCGACCCCAGGCCAACAGGACAGCAGCAGGACTGCACAGGCAGACGCACAGAGGATGGGCCAAGGGACCCGCGGGCTCCCGACACCAGCTGCTCCCCACAAGTCCCCCACCCCGTTCTCCAGGGGACCAATCTTTCGTCACTGACCGAGTTTGTTTGGTGACTGGAATGGCCGTAGCTAATGCACACGGCAAAGACTGATTTATTCTCTGGTTGCAGCACATGCACCAGTAAGGAACTTGGGCTGACAATTTGGCGACGAATGTTTTACTTACAGGGAGTTAAAAGCGAGGTGCACACATCGCGCACACTACGCGGAGTACGCCTGCCGCGCGGGGCCCTCCGTCACGCTCACAGAAGGGCCTCGGCTCGCGCCGCACGCCCGCACCCTAAAAAGTGCCGCTGAAGACACAGGGCACCGACGGCCTCCTCGCTTCCGGCCTGAGTCACCTTCGGGTGCACCGAGCAGCGCTGACCACTTCATGTCCCACGACTTGTAATGACAAACTCAGGATGAAATTACTTGAAATGTTTATATACGATTTAATTGTTACACAGCTTTTCCAACACACAGTCAAGGCGATGCACAGCACCTGTGAGGCAGAAAGAAAACGCGCCATTGCACCCACAAGTAAAAAGGCTTTTTATTCATTTCGGGGAGGCCGCCAGTCAGGTCAGTGTCCGTGTGAACATTTAAACACTTCAATAAACGCGGAGTCCAACGTGTAAAGCAGCATCACGCCTGAGAAGACCGTCCTAAGTCAGAAGTACAAGTCAGTGTTCACGCACAAGGCTGTCCAGCACGGCCCCGATCCGCATGCCGACCCCGAACCGGCAGTCCCCACACCCGCGCCCCAGGCACACGGGGACGGGCCCTGTCCCCACAGGCAGGGACAGGCCCTGTCCACATCCCGGACGGCCCGCGGCGCCTCAGTGGCCCGTCAGGTAGTCCTGCGTGGAGTCGGAGGCAAACGAGTCGGCGTCCTCGTTCTCCGAGTCGCCACTGCTGTCGTCGGCGGCCGGCTCCCCCGTGAGGGCGATGCGGGCGTAGTCGTCGGTGTCTATGGACTTGCAGAAGTGGATGGCGTACTTCAGCTTCTC
>NW_006432224.1:229675-235871 GCF_000325575.1 Pteropus alecto | reverse complement strand
GCAGGAAGAAGCAGGTGTAGGACTCCGGGAGGAAGTGGTCGGGGGGGTTGTACTTGTCCAGGACCTGTGGGCGGAGAGGCCGGGGGATCAGGGTGAGGGGCAGACAGAGCTCGCACCTGGCTCATCGTGCTCATCATTGTCCGCTCCTCACCAAAACCATCGCGTTTCTGCCTGACAGCGACAGAAAACAGTCGGAAAACAGTCTAGCAAAGTTTAGAAAGAAAAAAGGAGCCCGTCGTCAATTCCTAGGACTTGTAGTGAGAAAGAGGAACTGGTGACTGTGAGGGTTACTTTTCACAAACCAGCGCTGGCAGGAGGGTGCGGTGCCTCCATCCGCCTGGGGCGACCCAGCCGTCCCTGAACACGTCACCCGCTTCGACTACCACGGACCAAGAAGGACGCTGGGAGGCCAGCAAGAATCGTGCGTGAAAACCGGGACCTCTGATGTTTGCGGGGACTCGGGTGCTCTCCAGGGACAGTGGGCCCCCACCCCACCTGCCCTCGGAGGATGCCCGCCCACGGGGGGCGGCCACCAGGAAGGTCCTTCCCCGTGACCCGGCTGTACACAGCCCGTTCTTGACGGCCGGACCAGTCAGAACCGAAAGCAGACTCTGCTGCCACGCTGACAGGAGCTCTGAGTTTTCTCAGAAAGCGGCGTTTCTTAGTGATTCACTCAATTCAACCAGAGGATCAGACAAATGCTTCAAACGGTGAGTGTGCCCAAGCCCTGGCACACGCAGGTGCGCGGCGCACATTCACTCAGGTGCGGTCCCGACACGGTTTTAAAGCAGGCCGTGCTACCCGACACCAGCAGTCATAAAATTCTGAGCTACCGCATCAAACCCGTTAAGAAAGAGACAAGCACGTGACACCAGAGACCGAGCGGGAGCCGCACCTGTATGACAAAGTCACGGCCGCGGAAGTCAGCGATGGTCCGGGGCAGCCTCGTGCGGCCCCACACGAAGCGCAGGAAGAGGGAGCGCTCCGTGTTCGACAAGGACTCCATCACTTCCCAGAACCACTGGGCCAGCGGCGCCGACGCCTCGATCCCCTTATACGTGGCCACCGACTTCAAAAGGTGCAGAGGGATGTCCGGGCTGCCGCACACCTGTGGGAACACGCGGTCAGGCTGGTGCTGGCCTCTTCAGCACAGAACGGGCCCTGCTTCCCACCAGGCCAGCCGGGGAGGGCGAGTGGCAGGCTGAGCACCGGCGGGGCGACCGGCCGCGCGTGCGCAGCTGGATGCGCATTCGGCCTTGCGGCCTACACGGCGCGGGGCAGGAGCTGTGAGGGCAGCAGGCAGGGCACGCTCGGGCCCAGCCTGCACTGCGGCTGACTAGCCGCAGGGATTCTGTGTGTCACCACGGAAAAGGCAGTTTCCAGGTGCTCAGAGGCCGTACCATGGTCTCCAACTCGTATCCGGTGAACAGAGAAAGCAGGGGGACGGGCACGACGCGGGCCATCCCCTCGCGGACGGCGGCCACCTGCTCATCAAATTCGTGGAGCCTGGAAGAAAAAGCTCATTTTGCATTTCTACGTAGGCCTGACCTCACAGATACCTGGGAGTGTGCTTCACAGACGGGGCCTCGGCCTGAGTTCATCCCGACGGGCACACAGGGGACCACCTCAGAAGCTACCTGACGCAGCACACCGTCTGAGACTGCGCTCAGTGTCCCCTCCCTGCCCCTCAGGAGCCACAGGCTTGCAGCATCAGGTCCAGCTAGAGGCCCCACAGGAGAACGCTCTGCAAACATGCTGTCCTCACTGCTGGCGAGTTTGGGCACCAGGAAGAAACGGACGCGGGGCCAGCACAGCGCGGGACACCACCAGGACCGTCCTCACCCCAAGCTCAGCCGGCAAAGCCCACCTGGCATTAGGGGCCTCGTCCCAACACCAGCCTGGGGCTTCTGAGGTGAGGCCCGAGGAACATGCTGCGTGAACGCGGGACGTCAGGCGGTGGCAGCAGCTGGGTGGCTGACCTGCCACATAGCCACCGCACCCCAGTGCTGGCGTGAGGGCCACAGAGGTGCAGAGGAGGCCTGGACACAGCCCTGCCCCAGGAGAGGTAACAGAGCACCGAGGGGTGTGTGCAAACCCGTGACCGCTGCTGGGACAGTCCCTAACACGGGGGAGTCTACTCGGCTCGCCATGCCAGTGACAGCCAGAACCTCGGAGGAGAGCAGTGAGCCCCGACCCTGGTCACAGAATCAGCTCTGACGACCACAGGCACGCAGCAAGTGAAGCCACGTCCGCCAGCACCTTACTGCATGCGACACTTCCAAACAGACGCCGCCACCCAGCACGCCACATCTGTTCTCGCTGTTCAGTGAGCTGGACGGTGGGGGCGGGCGGCCACGCACCTGTAGTTTATAGCCAGCCGGACGTACTCTGCGCGGTTGTCCAGGGAGATGTGTGTGTACTTGGTGCTCAACTGGATATCCTGGCCGCTCGCGCTGGGCACCGTAAAGGGCAGGCTCATGGCCTCAAACTCCTCCGAGGTGGCTTCGTTGTCACGGATGTACATGAGCCCAGGGATGAAGTCTTTATCCACCTGGAGGGGAATCTGTGCTGATGAGGGTGGTCCCCGCACCCCGGGCCCCAGCTCACGACCTGGACGTGCAGCCGCGGTCGGCCTGGGGAACCACGAGGCCACCAGCGCGTCGCACGTGCCAGAACGTGAAGGAAGCGCAACGGCAGAGTTGGCACTTCGAGGAGGTCCGTGAAACGAACCACCAGAAGAGCAGAGGCCTCGGGCCGGGGATTGGGCTGGCCCGTCCCAAGAGCCCGGCCCCCAGGAGGACGGGGAGCTCGTAGCGGCCGAGACCGGAGCCACGGCACGGACGGCCGAGCACGCTCCGGAAACAGACGGGCCTGCACCCGGCGGCCTCGGCCCGCAAGCGAGCCAGTACCTCAGGGCCAGCCGTGACTCGTCACCGAAGTCAGGGGTCCCTCGCCTCCCCGACCCCCCCCACCCCGGTTACCTCACTGAGGTCGGCGATGGTGAGGCTCATCCCAGCGAGCTGCTTCCAGACGGGCTCGGCCAGGCTGAGGCTCAGGGGGCTGCCGGTGCGGATGGCGACGCCCAGCAACACGCCTGCGTGTTGGGACAAGTGACAGGAGACATGAGTCAGCCGGTGACGGCTCCCCTCGTGCGCCCACCACCGCCGTGCAGACTGGCTCTGACTGGCCTCGAGGCCACCACGCCAGCACTGCCTGACCCACGAGACTCAGGACAGCTGTCCTGTCCTGAGCCGTTTCTCCTTCTGTTCCCAACGGCCAAGATTCTGACTCGTGTACACTTCCCACTGTCAGCTGCCAGCCACACCGAGGACAATTCTCCTTCCTGTGGTGGCAGAGAAGCGACCAGGGCCTCGCAGAGACGGCAGAGTGCCAGCCGAGCACCGAGACCTCAGCGCTGCCCCGCAGCTCCGGCGACAGCCCAGCCAGCAGCGCACACGGAACGCGCGTCCCCCGCCCCACGCGTGCCCGCGCCGTGCGCACCCAGAAAGCGGAACATGTTGGTGTGCACGGGCGCCCTGGCGGCGGGGCTGAACAGGTAGCAGTCGCGGTTGGCGCCTGACTCGTCCCTCCCGTTGGGCGTCACGATCAGAAGCGGGGTGAGTCCGTTCTGCAGCTCTTCGCAGATCTCGGCGATGGACTCGCTGTAGCCACCCCCACAGTCGTCCACAGACTCACCTGGGGGGACATTTGGCACTCGGTCACCCCAGCAAGCTGTGGGAGCAGCCAGGTGGGTGTCCTGCACGCCTTGGCTCACAGCCACCCCCCAGATACCGGCCTGCCTGCGCACTCTCACCCACAAACTTGACCTTCCAGACCCGGTGAGGCAGGAGGAGGCTGTCGGGGCTGAACGAGCTCATCTTGGCGCACATCTGCCCGAAGACGGACTTGGTGCCGTCGGGGCCTGCTAAGCCGCCTTTGCTCCTGGAGCGCTTGACCTGGAGACAGACAGAAAACAGGACACTGCTGCCAGGCCTGGGACACCTGCAGCCACTTCCTGCTGTCACCCTTTACTTTACTTCCTGGTCCGGTCACCCACAGATGGTAGGTGGCGCCCAGACACCCATGCACAGGCCTCGCTCCTGCCTGGGCACAGCCTCGACCAGAACCCCAGCCACCTCCTCCCCACATCACCTCCCAGGGCCTGCCCTCTCCAGGGGTGGCTTGTCTCCCTGAGGTGCCACCGCCTCCCAACCAGACTTCTCCCAACCAGACTTCTGCCTAAAATTTGCAAGCAGACTGGACACCAGCACGGGCCCCGACTGGCAGGCTCGGCGGTGCTGCAGGACAGCCTGGGACTTCAGGCTGAGGTGATGAGGTCCGGCAGTGCGGGTGGTTAAAGGAACCGTCCCGGGGACGGGGCGTTACGCAGACGCCTGTGGCTGAACCCCCGCCCTTAACTCCGCAGCGAACCCTCCCCACTGCGCGATCTGCACACTCAGAACCCAAGGCCCAAGGGGCCTGAGGTCCCCAAGGGCACTGCACCCCGACACGAGGGACGAGACACAGACCGCCTCCCACCGAGACGTCAGGTCACCCCCGTCCACGCCGCGGTTCAGAGACCAGGGCTGCGGCTTCCACGAGGTCCCGGGTGCAGCGCTGCCGGGCCGGGCGCCACCGCCGCACAGCCGGGCCAGAGGGTGCTGTGGCTGCCTTTGGTCTGAACTCTGTCCACGGTCAGACGTGAGCACACGCAAAGCAACGAGGCCGCCACTGTCACCGCGCTGATCTTCAGACCCGTTACAAAGCTAAACCGAAGCCAAGCGAAGAGGACGCTCCGGGGACCCGGCACGCGTGCAGCGCGTGAGGACACTGCCCAGACCACAGGACGGTGTCCCCGGCAGCGTCCCGCAGGGAGAAAGGTGACCCTATGGCATGTGGAGGGAAGAGCAGTCCTATCCCGTCTGGTGGGGACGCTAGTGGCTCCAGGAGGACGCAACCCAACCCTGCGGGCTGCTGGGTGAACCCAACACACGCGGTGCCAGGGGTCATTTGTCTGCCTTGAAACCTGCCTGACACGAACCAGTTTGTCCCCAACCCGTTTAGTTCTTCCAAACGTGCCCTGAGTGTTCCCATAGCACGAGGCACAGCGCTGAGGACGTGAAGTGGAGAAGCGGTGCCCTCAGATGCCCGCGACAAGACCAAGACAGAAACCGCGCCCACTGTGGCACCCAGTCCGAGGTCCACCGATGCCCAAGGTCCCCAGGCTGGACGCCGCGTCGGGCGCAGCACAGGACCGGCAACACCCAGCTGCCCGCATGGCGTGACCTGAGACCCGGCATCGCAGACCGAACGCTCCCCGAGCGTGGAAATCAGAGGTTTTCTACGGGCTCAATTAAAGAGCCCGTTTGTCTGCGGCATGGGCTGGCTGACTCGGCCCTGCACGGACACTGTGCTGCCAGCGAAAGGCCACATCCGTCAGCCTGGTCACATGCATTCCCCAACAATCGCCCAGAGTTCGCGTCTTGACTCAGATGCTCCCGAGGACGGTCTGGGAGCGCCTGCAGCCATGGGCCGACATCAGGGTGGCGATCATGTGCTCACGCGGAGGTGCGGGGACAAAGAGCTTGTTCTTCCGCTGCTTCCGTGCCGGGAGCTCGGCCACCCACCCACGCTTCACATGCCAGGCGCCAGGTCCCCGTTTCCGAGGGGGCTCTGACCGGAGGCTGGCACACACTTGGCAGCAGCGCGGATTCTGGCTCATTTCCTCGGTTACTGCTGTGAGACGGCACTTCACGATTCTGGCCTACAGAACTGGCAGAGCCGCCGGAGCCGGGAAGGGAGTGCGGCTGGCGGGAACGGGGACTGTCACCGCCTACAGGTCGATGCCTCCAACTGGCCCTGCTTCTCAGAACCTAAGCCCAGCGGGGGACTGAAGACACACCCCTCGTCGGGGCTACCGACCCAAGAAAGGGGGGGGGGCATAGCCCCCCCAGCCCCAGCAGAGAACTCGAACAAGAAAACCAGGGGACGTGCAGCGGGTCCACGCAAACGACCCCCCACCCACGCGTCAGCAGGCGTCGCACCCCGTGCTGCAGACGCAGGTCCCTTTCACGGCTCCCTCTCCGCTTCTCGGTATCTGCGCTTCCAGGTCACGTCCCTGCTTCTGCTACAAACAGGCCGCCGGGGCGGGGGGGAGGGGGGGTGGCGCCCGTGCACAGCGCCTCGTGTTACCTGG
>NW_006432224.1:224709-229448 GCF_000325575.1 Pteropus alecto | reverse complement strand
TCAGCTCCACCACGGGCCCGTGCTGCCGGTCGCGGACCATCGTCGCCTGCACCACCTTTCGGAAAGCCACCTCCTGGAACAGGGCGGACGGGCTTCAGGATCGGACACACACAGTAGCGCCCATCCGTCAGTCCCACCGCAGTTTGCAATCTCCCGTTCCCAAAAGTCATGTTTTCTCAAGGACAGGCAACTGCGAAACTCTCTTCTTCAAGTCATAAGATGGCCTCAGGGGAGTGGCCTGGCGTCAATGTGCAAAGCCACGCGGGGTGCTCAGGCCACCCGGGGGGGGGGACTCTGGGCACACAGGACAGATGGCCAGAGCCTGCTGAGCAGCTGCGGCCTCGGGCCAGGCTGAGGGCCGACTAGATAACTCAGGTCTCCGAGCCAAACCAAAAGCCCGCCCGTGCCGAGACTGGCACTGAACCCTAACCGTGCCCATTTTCACCTCTACTTTAAGGGACTAAAAAAATGGCCAAAGTCATCAAATTTCCTTTCTACTGTTGAAAACCAGCGGAACCTGTTTAACATCAACTGCACCTGGCCCCGTTCTCCCTGCTTCCATCACCAGGGAGCTCTCACCGTTACCCCAAACCCCAGCCCTGTCCACGGGTCTCTGCGTCACACCTGGAAATAAAACGTGGGAGCGTCCACTAGCCAAGCCCCCAAAAACGTCTGTTTGGACAGGACGCCAAAACACCCGAGTGTTATTTCGTTAAGAAGAGACCACGACCACACCACAGCCAGACTCGGGGTGAGGGTTCCTGACCCGACCGCCGCATGCTTTTCCCACGCGCGGTGGAGCGGCCCCTTCTGGGACACCCCGTCACCCCGCCCGCCAGAAACGCGATGCCTTCCCGTAACAGGAAAGCCCAGCTCCTGATTTGGGCCTTCTGCCTCTAGAAAACTCAATGGGGAGAGTCTGTCGGGGAGCCTGAGAGGTGCCTCCCTCACGACCCTAGTCACAGCTGCCAAGTTAGCCTGTGACCAGGAGCCTAAAACCCTGGTACAGACGGCTCTGGACATCCCAGGGGAAGAAATGGCCTCGTGCGTCCACCCTCCTGCTGCTGGTGGGGCTCTGCCACAGAGCCGCAGGGCTGGAGATAAAGGGCAGAGCCCTCTGGGGACCTGCAGGCCGAGCACGTGCTCCAACTCAGAAGAGACCTGTCTGTCTGCCACGGCCGTGTTCAGCACCCGGGACGGGCCCGGCTGACAGCAGCTGCTCCATGAAAGTTCGCTGAAGGCGCTGGACCCCAGACACTTCCGGTTAGGACTCTGCGTTGGACTAAAATGTAAGAAGACACCAGTCCCGCCCACAGCAAAGGCGGCTCCACGTACCTTCCCCTGGGATATGAGGATTCCCCGCAGCGTGTCGAAGCCCACCGACGGCCCGAGGCCCGCCTCGTCGAGGGCGCCCTCCAGGTCGAACATGGGGATGCAGGGGCAGAAGAGCTCGGAGACGTGGTGCAGCAGCAGCAGCCGGTTCCGCAAGGCCACCACGGGCAAGTCCTGCAGGTGGCTGTACTCCATGGGGACCTGGAACACCGAGGCTGCGTCACGCTCGCCTGCGCGTCGAACGCACAGACGAGCCACAACTCTGGATGTGGATTCTGAAAATGTTATTTTCAAAAACAGAAGCACTATGATGTTTGACTCTGGTTTGAAAAGTCTCATCGTGATACTATTCTGGCCATTCTGCTTCAGCCAAGTAACGTAAACCAAGGAGGATGCCAAGAAAAGTCTGTCTCCAGAAACGTATTCGCTAAAGAATGCGTGAGGCTGTCCTCTGAAGACGGTTCTGCACAGTTTACGAGATCTGGGACGAGGTGACGCACGGAACACGCGCTATTGGTTGCTGTGAACACTGAGGTTCTTGAGTGTTGTTTCTAACACTAGGAACCCGAGGAGCTCCCAGCGGAGCACGTCTGCAAACACATAACGGACGCATGACGTGTGCGTGTGGCCGCACACAGAGCTCGATGCGCGCACAGACCTGCCAGGGCCCGCACGCCCTCCCACCCCCGGGGCCCAGCACCCACCTGCGCAGGCAGCTTCCCAGCGCTGGCAGGCTTGCTGGTCGACCAGGCCAGAGTGTGTGCCGAGCCGCAGGCCACACGGTTGACCTTCTTGCCCTGAAGGGCCGCTACCAACCGGGGCCTCTGGATGGCATTTGTCGTTCCGTCTCCCAGTTGTCCCTCGTCATTGTCGCCCCATGTATAAACTTCACCTAAACAAAATAAATTTAGGACAAGAAATGGCACACGAGGACCAATTGATGCCTATGCACCGCCGCCTCCCGTCACGATCGCCCCCCTTCCGCTGGGTGCTGGCCGCCTGTGGTGAGAACGCTACCCTCCTGTGTGGCCCAGAGAGCTCCAGTCACAACGCTGAGAGGTGGCGGGATCCCCGACAGCCCCTGCTGGCCGGCTTCTAGAGGCCACCACACTCCCCGGCCCCTTCTCGCCACCTTCGAAGCAGCTATGGCAGGTCAAGACCCGCTCGCACCCTAAAAGTCCTCCTTCCTCTCTCTGTCCCGTCCCACAGGATGCGCTCCAGTCCCCCAGTGGCGAGCTGTGACAGCACGTGGCACGCCCTCTATCAGGAAGCACAGCAGAGACTCAGGGCCTAGCGTTTCGCAGGGCTGGTCGCGTGGGCGCCTCTGCCTGGCACGTGCCCGGGTTCCAGACCCCCGAGGAAGCAGGTTTCAGCAGAGACCGCGCGGTTTGTGCAGATGGTTTCGCACAGCGAGGTCCGTCAGTGGCGGACCAGCCGAGGGCCAGCCCCGCGTGTGGGACTCTGTGCACGCAGCCCGGCCTCCCCATGAGCTCTGTCCTGCACAGCTGGGAAACCCGCACATTCCCAGGTGCTAACGCCAGGCAAAGGTGAGAACGGCCAGCACCCTGCCCGGCGCAGACGCGGCCCAGCACGCGGCGCACGGACCCACCGCGTGTCACCGATCGCACCGCCCGGAGGCCTCTACCTACCGTCCTCGGTGCAGCACACGCAGTGCAGGGAGCCGGTGGCGATGGCAATGACCTTCTTCCCCTGCAGCCCCTGCACCTGCCGGGGTCGTCTGACGTGGTCATCGGACCCGTGGCCCAGCCTGTGGTAGTCGCCTTTGCCCCTGTGCACGAGGGAACACGGGACAGGAGTTCAAGGCCGTGCCGTCTACCACCTGCCCACCCTCCTGGCACCGGGTTTCAGGACACGTGTCACGGCCTGCCAGACACGTCACATGTCGAGCTACAAGGACAGTCAGCACCTCGAAAGGGTTAAGCACGAGTCTCGCATACCAAGTGTAGACAGCGCCAGACTTGGTGAGGGCGACCGAGAACTGGGAGCCACACTCCACCTTCACCGCACCGAGGCCCGTGAGAGCGTCGACCTGGAAGCGAGGGGCTCCGTTAGACCCTCCCTCACGCTCCGCTCACGGCCGCCCACCGGGACGCACGCGAGTCTGACCAGGAACGCGGACACCCTTCCGCGTCAAGTCCTTGTTACAACTTCAAGTCCTGCCCAGCGGACCGAGCGAACGTCCTCACGAGGGACGGGATGCTTGGCTTGGAGGCCCCGGGCGGACAGGCGGCCACGAGCCCATCATGCCCCTGGGGCTGGACGTGTCACGGCTGAGGGTCAGTGGTCATTTCCCTGTCCCAACGCCACCTCTGTCGTGTGACGGCTCCTTCGTCTGCACGTTCTGCACTCTGCCCTCCAGCCCTGAGGATGCCCGAGGCCCAGGAGGGGCGGAAGACAGCAGGCTCTGAGGGGGCATGGCCAGGGGCCCAGGCCTTCAGACACACCCTACCGCTGTCCGGGTCCATCCAGCGCCACGAGACCTCGGTCAGGCCCGCACAGCCCGCACGGGGCACCCGCTGGGCTCACTGCCCACCCGTGGTCTCCCCTCGCCCGGGACATGGTGCTCCCGCGACGTCTCTCAGATTGCCGTTCTCACCTGAGTTTCACTGAACTCCAGTTCTTAGTCTCCCCCCCGCACCGGCACCCCAGTCCCTGGAGCCCTCTGAGCATCAGAGTCCACGACAAGTTCCTCAAAAGACGGGGCCGGCCTAGGTACCGTGACGGGGCTGACACCTTGTGCTTCTCAGGGAAAACAGAGACAAGGCAGGGACAAGGTAGCTTGAGCCCCGGTCCACAGCAGCACCCGCCTGGAGCGGGGTCCCCAGGCGGCGCCTCCCCGACGCTGGCTCGGGGCAGCACCTGCCAAGGCTCTGTGCATGTGCCATGTTCACACCCCTAGAACAGAAGCCACCAGCCTGTCAAATGTAGCTGGTGCCAGTGAGGGAGAGGATTCTAAATCCTAAGTGATTTAGATTTAAACTTAAAAGAACCACACGTACTGGGCAGCCAGCTCTGGGGGAAAAGCCACGTGGTGCCGGGCCGGGCTCTCTCCCACAGCGGCAGGCCGAGCCCCAGTGACAGGGCGCCAAGCGGACTTGGCATCTGGTCTTCTTGCACCCACATTGCCAAAGCCACGATAAACTGTCACCTGAATGGCCCTGATGTGTTCAGGCACCGCGGGCCATTCAGCCATCAGCACGCGGCCTGAACGCATCTGCGAACTTAACCTCCACCCCCTACTCGTTCACAGGGTGAAGACAGTCTCGCCAAGGAACACTGCCCGGGGTCACTTGGCTGAGGTGGAGCAGAGCACTGTGATCTGACCCTGTGACCCGGCCCAGGCGGGCAGCCCCCTCCCTAGTGTCCCGCGGGCCCACCTCCCAGCC
>NW_006432224.1:214665-224651 GCF_000325575.1 Pteropus alecto | reverse complement strand
CGGTCCCCAGCCAGAGACCCCCGTAAACCGACGCAGGCGAAAGGTCTGCCAGCCTCCTCCGTGCAGCGGCCTCCGCTGCCGGCAGCCACAGGCTCCACGCCGCCCGCCAGGTGACGCGGCGTTCCGCGAGAGCACAGGCAGCACCGAGACATTTCAGTCCCTCTGGGCCTGCCGCTCGCTTTGACCCAAACGCCCACGTCGTCTCCCGCCGAGCAGCAGTGGGCGCGGTCCGACCACCCGGGAAGCCAGAGACAGGGATACCTTCATGGGCACCTTGCAGCCGTCGCTGCCGCCCCTGCCGAGCTTGCCGTAGTCCCCGTCGCCCCAGGACCACACGGTGTCGTCCTCCGTGAGGCACAGGGTCTGAGCGTCTCCACTGCCACAGGCAACGTCGACCACCCGGTGGCCCTGCAGCGCCTCCACCTGAGGAGAGGGCCCGGAGTTACAAGAGCGACGGGAGGGGCGCTCCGGGCACGGGCCGCTCCGAGCAGGGCGCCCGCTCCATCTCTACAGAGAACAGGTCACTTCACTGGCCCCGTGGGACAAGAAAGAAAACTAAGTGACCGCCAGCCCTGAAACGAAGCAGGACCTGGAGCGGGAAGTACTTGTAACTTGGCGAAGCTATGGCGACAGCGGTGAGCCGCCCCTCCGGCCCGCCCCGCGCCCCCTCACCAGCTTGGGCTTCAGCTGGTCCTCGCTGTCGCTGTGCCCCAGACGGCCGTACCGGCCCTTGCCCCACGTGTACAGGCCCCCTGCCGCGGTGACACAGGCGCTGTGGGCTCCACCGGCAGCAACGTCAACCACTTCGATGCCCCTCAGAGACTCGATGACACGAGGGCGGTCACACGGGCTGCGAAAAGGTCACCGAAGACGAGTGAAATGCACTCTAATTCCTGCACATCGACAACGTTAGGCTTCTGGTTTGCTGCTCACTGATTCAACGTTTCTCAGTCTACACCTTTCAAATTGAGTTATACACCAATCAAGAAAAAACGTTCAGACCTGAACCCAAAATGTCATTTCCCACCATCTCTCCTCACAGGAAGTCGCCCTGTGCCAGGACTAGGAGGCTTTCGGGCTAAATCGGGTGGGAAGAAGAAGTCACACAGGGGCCCGGTCTGGCCCATGGCCTGTTTTTCAAAGGCCAGGGGGCTGAGAATGGGTTTTATGTTTTTTTTTAAAAAGTTGTTTAAAAAAGAACCTGAAAGAAACGCATAAGCCAGAGACTGCACCTGGCTGGCCGACGACGTTTATTCCCACTTGGCCTCTGACCGAAACAGGTCGCCACCCCTGCTTGCTGTGAATCTACGTTTCTTTCGAGTGGTTTTATCGTCTGGGTGTCAATGAGCCTACAACGTAGCAATAAAAGCTCGTGTCCGTGTCCATGCGTTTTGAACGCGCTCTCGTGATTTTGGACGTGAGAGCTCACACACGAGATCGGAAACGCGCGTCCCCATCTGCAGCTCGTCCTTTCGGTCGAGAGTGTCTTTCAGAGAGAAAAGCTCACAAATTTCATAAAGTCCAACTCATCCTATTTTTCTTTATTGGATTGTGCTTTCGGAGTTCTGTCTAAAAACCTCTGTTTGACTTAAGGTCACAAAGGTTTTCTCTAGTTTTCAGTGTTACATCTTTGACTAGGAATCATTTGATATGGTGCAAGAATTTAAGTTCCCTGTTTGCCATACGGTTATCCAACTGTTCAAAACCATTCATTAAAAGACTATCTTTTCTCCAGAAAACTGGGCACTTTTGCAAACTGTGCATGGAAATTGTGAAGGAGAAATCATTTCACGTTCCACACTCCACTGACACATTTCTTTCTCTTTACACCAATACCAACTGTCACGATCACTGTAGCTTTAAATGAGGCCTGAAGTCGGAACGTGCCAATCCCTCCGGCTCTGCCCCTCATTGCCAAAGCTGCTTAAACTGTTCTAGGCACTTCCCCTTTCCAGGAGTTTTATAATCAGCTTGTCGATTTCTACAGAAATTCTGATTGGGAAGGGGTTGAACCTACAGGTTAATTTTGGAGAAAACCGACAAATCAAAAAAATTTTACACACTATACTCCTCCACGATGTCAGGTCTCTTAAAATTTCTCTCAGCAATACTTTGTAGCTTTCTGTCTGTAAGTCGTCCACATTTTTTGACCAAATTCATCACTTATTATTTCAATTTAGGGAGGAGGGTGCTGTAAATGGTATTTTAAAATTTCAGTTTCTGTTTGCACATGTCTAAGTATAAATACACACAACTGACTTTTACTAACTGGTCTTTTATCCTGCGACCCAGCTGATATCACTTATTGATTCTAGTAGGGATTTTGTGCATAATCGGCCACGCTGTGGGTAAGCACGCAGCCACCATTCTTGCCCCGGCCTGAGTGACTCTCATCTCTCTGTATCGCCGTCCTGTACTCGCTAAACCTGTGGCCCAACGCTGAAGAGAGAGGTGACAAGCAGAATCCTTGCCTTGCTCCCTTTTTTTTTGGGAAAGAACGTTCAGCCCGTCACCACAAGCGCCTGTGGCTCTGGGTCTGACCCGAACGCCGTTTTACCAGGTAGGGAGCTCTCTGCCGCAGACACGCCTCGGAGACGCTGCGGGTCCACCACAGACCACCGCGACAGAGCAAGTATCACCGTGAAGCGAGTCACAACCTTTTCGGGGGTGGAGGGTCTTGCCTTCAATTTTTTAATAAATAAATAAATGAAAAACACAGCGTCCGTGACGTGCACTGAGAACAAGGCGTGCCTGTCCCCCTGGGCTGCTGCACGTTTTCGGCACAAACAGAAGCTGGAATCTGCCGCGTGCTCCTCGCCTCGTCTGCGGGACGACCACACGGTGCTCTTCACGTCGAGTCCTCGTCTGGAGGGGAAACGACGGTGCAGCAGCCAGCGCAGACCTCACCGCCGTGTCCCGTCGCCCTGCTCTGCACTGACTGTTGGATTTGATTCTCTACAGTCTTAAGAATCCTCACATCCCTGTTCACGTTCTGTATTTTCCTAACGTCTGATTCTGGTTTCGATACAAGAATAAGGCTGTCCTTGGGGGGGGAAACTGAATTGGGGATAATTCCGTCCTTGTTTTTTTGAGCTGGTCTGTGAAGAACCAGTGTGCCCTGTCCTTTCCCGTGATGGGAATCACCGGCCATCGGGTCCTGCAGATTCATTTGTGGGAAATTCAATTTCTTTAACAGACACGGCGGGGCTTCGACCACCTGTTTCTTTCTGGGTGAGCGTTAAACCGTGTGTCCTCTGAGGAACTTGTCCATTTCATGTAAGAAGTTTAATCTGTCTGCATAAAGTTGTTATTCCTCATCTCTCAGTCACTACCCGTGCTGGTGCCGGCCACGCCCTCGTCCCTGATGCCGCCCTCATTCGCATGTTCTTTTTTTCTTGATCGGACAGAGGTCTCATTGATCATGCTGGCTTCCTCAAAGAACAGAACTGTTTCCTTTGATTTTTCTCCCATTTTTGCTTCCTGCTTATGCCTGTGGCATCCTGGCGAAAAAGTCACGGCCAAGACCCGCGTCGGGAGCTCTTCCCTGCGTTTTCTTCTAGGCGGCCTATGGCTTCAGGTGTCGCGTTTCGGTCTTTAACCCCTTCTGAGTGAATTCTCGTGAGTGGCGTGAAGAGGGCCCAGCTCCACTGTTCCGCGTCTGGGAACTCACCGTTGTCCGAGCACCACCGGCGAGACGCGGGGCTGGTGATTCCTGAAGGGACGAGGAGGCTGAGCATCGTCGTGTGGTGTCTGGCGTGCCATGTTCAACAGAGGCAGGAGGGCCGGGTGGCCTGTGAGCGGTTTCGGCCCTGCAGGGGCAACCGGAGCAGCGGCTCGTTCACGGCGAAGGCCCCACCTCTGCGCGTCGCGAGGCTCTGGGGACAGGCCCCCACCCTCGCCTCCCGTGGGCTCCGGGGCTGTCCTTCCAGCGCTCGTGGGCGCCGCGCCTCGCAGCCCTGCCCGTCGGCGCAGGCGCGTGCGGCCTGCCCGCCCCCGACGTCTTTCGCGCTGTTTTCCATCCTGCGCCTGCTGCTTTTGTGATTTCAGATACAAAAGTCGCTGTTGCCCCAACTTGGCGGGGCGTTCTCATTAATTTTTAAAAACTACTAGGCGTAGTTGCTTTGTTTAAAACAACCGTCGTGTGTGCCCTGTCACCCTCACTTGCCATCCCCCCCGTATTCAGTTTTCTTAGTGTCACACACGCAGTGCCAGCTGTGACTCAGCAGGTAACTCGGACCAGGGCAAGGGGATTTGGAAAGAGGATGAAAGGAAGCTCACTGTGCTTCGTACTTGGAAATCAGAAACTCAGAACTGATTTCCCCCCGAGTAGAGGCGTCAGGTGGGCAAGACGACACACGCCGTCACGTGAACTTACTCCTGCCAAACGAGTCGTTACCACTCAACTCGCTACCAAAGTCGTTCTGAGAAGGAAAGTGCCAACAGACCACGCACGCATTAGAACGAAGAAACGAGGAAACGTAACGTGGAAATTACGTGTTCTCATCATACCTTCTGTTGCCGTGGCCCAGCTTCCCGTCCTCTGCCTCGCCCCACGAGTAAACTTCTCCCTCCGAAGACAGGGCGAGGCAGTGCTTCCCTCCTGAGTTCACGGCCACTTTCTTAATAAACACGTGCTGAATGGATTCGAGTAATGTTGGGGTAGAGACCGACTCCGTGCCCCCAATTCCTAGCCGGCCGCCGGCACCATATCCAGTGGCATACAGCTACACGAGAAAAAGCAACGTGGACATCGGATTTCACTCATAGAAAAATTATAAATACATTTACTATTTCAGCACATAGCAGAATACGCTAATTTTCTTTACTCTAAGTGGGTAGTGTTTGGGGATACAAAACACCTTTCGTTAATTTTAAAAATCAGACTGCCATTTCCAAATATATGTCAAACCTCATAAAAATCTAAATACTAAAAAAACTAAAAAATTAAAATAAAAAAAGTTTAAGTAAGTAAGTCAGTAAATTTAAATGCTGTTTCGCACTGTTTCCGATGCGTGGCTGTAGAGTGAGGAGAGCTCAGGACGAAAAGAGGAAGTGAAACCAAGACCTTGGGGGGCTAGCTTGCCCGGCATCTGGTCTGAGGGTGTCGAGCGAACGGGCTGGGGGGCAAAGTCCCTAAAAGGAGGCCCACGGGCAGCTGGGCTGCGAGGGGCTGTCCCCTCACACGGACTGTAGTGAGAACCAGGAAGAGCTCAGGGAACACCACCTTTGTCCGCCTGAGCACCGAGAGGGGGAATCTCTCCGAAGAACGCGGGACCACAAACGCGGATCGTCACGCTGGTTTTCAGTCTGAATTTACACTGAGTGCCCCAGATTCCTCAGGGAGAGAATTTAATTTACAGTGTCTCAGGCTCGTAAGAGCCAAGGGTTACAAATTCTTCCATGACTGATTTCAAATTAGGCCTCAAAGAAGTTCTACATAAAATTTTCTAAGGAAAATGGTGAGCTCAAATATATTTATAATTTTTCTATGGGGGGCGGCATTTAAAAATTCACATCACACAAGAGGAAAGAAAGAACGACGAGTGAGCATCAGCAGGACGACAGTTTCATGTTATGTCCAAAGAAATAAAAGCTGGAACGTATCCCTAAGGAATAGGAGGCTACAATAACCCAAAGCAGAACTTCCAGAAATTCAAAAAATGATTATTGAAATTAAAAACCCAGATGCCTGGTAGGAGAGTGGGCTGGAGGGCCGGGCTGGGCCGAGCCACCTCTAGTCTAGGAAGTAATTAATACTGCGAGATAATTAGTCCAGTTCGCTGTGACAACCCACTATAGGAGAAAACATCTACGTAGATATTTTTGAATGCAGAAAGTATATGACAAAAGTCAGTATCCACTAACGCACAGAAACGGAAGGGGACTTCCTTACTCTGATAAAGGACATCCGCCAAAGCCCCATGTGGGTGTGTGACGTTCAGTCAGAGATTTCCTTTGCGAACTGGACCCAGGTGTGACCCTGTCAGCGTGACCCTGCACCCCACCCAGCAATAAGCCCCCGTTCTCCCAGATGGAGACCAGAGTGGAGCCCCTTCATTTACAAGTTACAGCTCTCTGTAAGAAAACACAGAAACTCTTGAAAAACGTTAATAAAAAAAGAGCAGGATGAATCAGCAAGACACCAAGTCGATACATAAACGTCAATTACATCCATGCGCCAGCAGCACTCAGTTTTTTAAAAGCATTGCAGCAGCGAAAATAATTGGAAGACGTCTAATGAATTATTGACTACTTAGTAATCATAATACGCTTGTTTGTATACTGTACTTCAAAATAAAAACTAAAGCTACCGAACACAGGAAGGATCGCACAGAAATATCGTAGAGCAGGGGTCCTCAACCCCCGGGGCTGCAGACCGGTACTGGTCCGTGGCCTGTTAGGAACCGGGCCGCCCAGCAGGAGGTGAGTGGCGGACGAGCGACCTAAGTAGCCTCATCTGTATTTGCGGCTGCTCCCCAGCGCTGGCATCGCCACCTCAGCTCCACCTCAGATCCTCGGGCATTAGATTGTCATAGAAGCACTGGTCTCTAGTGCCAGAAAGGGTGGGGACCGCTGCTTTAGAGTAACTGCTTCCAGCATGCCGCCGGCACTACAGATCTGGAGATGGCGTCTGGCTGGGAACCAACCAATGCGCCGAGGCCTCGGCTGTCTCAGCTTTCATGCCAGCGAGACGCCGAAACACGTCCTCACCTTCCCATCAGCGGTCACTGCAAACAGAGTCTGCTCCCCGCCAATCAACTGCGCCGGCCTGAGTGCCGCCAGGGCCTCGCACGGGGTGGGGACTTTGACTTTTGCGCCTTCGACGCCCCCAAGCTGTCCCCTGTGGTTATGTCCCCAGCCGTACACAGTGCCACTGCCGCCGGCAGAAAGGGTCCAGTCATCTGGCCGCCTACGACAAAAGCAAAGCGGACATGAGCACGGGGCGACAGTGCATGCGTGCCCGCCACACCACCCCTCCCTGTCCGTGACGGAGCTACCTGTTCATCCACTGCACCAGCTGCTCATCCTGCTCCCTCCTGAAGACGCTGTGGCTCTCGTGCAAAACGTCCAGGCTCTCACTGTCCGCCATCAGCTCACGGATCTTCTTGGCCACCTAGGCAGCGACAGCAAATGCATGAGATTATGGACCGAACACTCGCCTCTCTAGCGTGACGGCGACCCCGTGAGGGGGAGCAGGCAGAAGGAACGCCACCTGAGGATGGGGGGGATGGCGGCATCAGCTCTGCGACTTCACGGCGGTAACGGAAGCAACGACTGCGTGAAGCCTCAGACATTGAGATGCGGCCAGTGTCGTTCCGGCTCCACTGAAACGACCCCTCAACGGGAATCGGCTGAACCATTTTCCCCCATGTGCTCTGTTCGTTACGGTAATTCCCGGCCAGAGACACGTCGCCGTGTCACAGTGTGAGGGTTGTTTTGCACTGCCATGGAACGAACGCGTCTCTGCCTCCCCAAAGTGACCCGTAGCGACGCGCAGTACCTCATCGAGAAACACACGGGGCAGCGGCGCCCTTCTGTCCAGGGCCACGGCGACGCGGGAGGCCATGCAGTATCTTCGGAACCAGGCCCACTTGTGCGTCTCGGCACAGCAAGGCAGGGTGTCGAGCTCCAGGTCACAAGCCAGAGCCACCAGGACCTGCAGCCACCAAAAATTAACCACACAGGGACACTCAGAGAGGCAGCCAACGCTCCACTTCCCCAACCCCGAGTGCCCGACGGCCACCGTCGCAGGCTGTCCTTTCCGCCGGGCCTCGTCCTGGGGCTCCCTAACCCAGACCAAGCACCACGCGCCCCGTGCCCCGCGAGCGCTTTGCCATGGCCAGCGGCGTGGCTAGTCCCTGCCCAGCCCCCAGCGATGCGCGCGGCCCGCACCCCCGCGTCGCAGAGCAGGCCGCCCTCACGGGGCGGGCGTGGGTCGCAGCCCTGTTTGGAAGCTTTTGCGGCCCAGTCCTGCACCCCTGCCCCGTGCCCGAGGGAGCACCACCCGTCCCCAGCACCTTGGGCTGGGCCCAGGTCACCTTGAAGAACGGGCTGTGCAGCAGCTGCTTGCCGCCTCTCACGACGGGGTCCTCGTACTCAAACTGCCTCTGCAGGGCCTCGGGGAGCCCTTTCACCAGCGCGGCCAGGGCGCTGCCTGTGAAGCTCTGCGGGACAGGGGAGCCGCGGGGCGGGCCTGAGTCGCTCTCCCGCCTCCAACCACGCGCTGGTGTTTTCAGAGGAGGAAAAGCCCCAAAGGACAGGCGGGCACCCCACGAAGAACAGGGAGCTGAGCACCCGCCTCCTGGGCGGTTCTCTGGCCACGCAGTGCTCTGGCCACACCCTGCCTCCCCACAGGGTCGGGGTCGACATCCTTCAGCTGTGACCACCTCGTCAGCGAGATGGGACATTCTGAGTCAGACTCCTGAAGCCCAGCGGACAGCCCTGTGCTCACAGCCGCCCGCACGTCGCCATTTTTAAATCAAACGCCAGCCTGCACTCGGGACGTGTGGCAATGGGAGTGGGGGGGGGGGTGCGCGGGGGGTCCGCACGTGGCAAGGCTGCCTCGCTCTCTCGTGGGAGGGAGCAACTCCGCCCCGCGAGTGAGCCGTTTCCACTAGGGCCACGCCGCGTCCCACAGGGCCAGCGTCCGGACGCGCCCCGCTCCGTACCAGAGCCCTGCTCTCCGCGTCGTGGTCGCCCAGCAGCCGGTGGATGTGGATGGACTGCCCGAACTCGGTGGTCAGCAGCTTCCTCAGTCTCTGCAGGGCCCACATCCTGTGGCTGGCGGCTGCGGTGAGCAGACAGAAACCGTCAGGGGCCTGAGTGCTGTTCCCCGAGGACACTGTCACGGTGCCATGGGTGCCACTCACCTAAGGCACTCAGCTGTGCGCATGCTGCTAGCGACGCCGCCAGGCGAGGGACGATGCTTCTGTTTGAGGCAAGATTGAGCCGGAAGTCCAACAGACACGTCACCAAGTCCATGGACGGACAGGACAGGACGCAGCGGTCGGAAAGGAGGTCCTTAGGGCCTGAGGAATGAACGCTGTCAACGTCCCCGCGCCAGGCAGGGCGAGGGCTCCCCCACGAGGAGACTCGCGTACACGTGACCAACAAGGAAGGGCCCGGTCCACCTGGACGCCACCGTCCGCGTCACGTAACTGCACGCGCACGCAGACATCGCTGCAAAGCCGCCGGCCTAAGCACCGCAGCAGCACCGCACTCTCCCGCTGGCGAGGATGCAAAGCGGACACGCGGGCCGCTCTGCGTGGCTGGGGGGGCCGGGGTGGCTCCCACTGCAGCAGGGGACGGTGGACCCCAGGCCCTACGTGAGAACCAGGACGGCTGTCGGCCCCTCACCTGCGGCCGGCATGATGGGGTAGACCGTGAAGCGCCAGCCCCAGCCGTTCACAGACCCGTCACTGATAAACTTCCACTTGAGCTCGTCCCCCGGGATGCGCAGCTCGCTGGACCAGTCGGACCACTCTCGGCCTGCGGGGCATAGCACGCAGGTGTCAGGCCCACTGCGCTGTCCGACCCGCACGGGCTTCAGACGTGGTCACGCACGCAGAGTCCAAACAACCGAGCCAGCTCTCCCGGACCTGAGCTCACACACTCTTGCTGAGTCACATGTTGGCACACCGAACCGACGACCAGGGACAGAGGGCAGGCAAGACTGCCCACGGGAACACACACAACTGCGATGGAGGTCAGAGGCCCATAGGACCGGCTGGCGCACACCCCACACTGCCGTTCCCCAGGCAACGGGAGGAGGAGGCCCGCTTTCCCCCAGGGGGCGCAAGCACGCAAAGGTCTGAGTGTGGAGGGGCCACCCCCGAGGGGACAGCAGCAAGGCAGCTAGGGTCCAGGGCCCGGGGCTGCACGGACAGCAGCTGGAAAGACAGATCCACAGCATGTCCCCCGACCAGGCTTCTACTTAGAAGGGCCATCGGGCAGCAGTGTGGGTGTGGCCTGGAGGGGACTCCTGC
>NW_006432224.1:200761-214629 GCF_000325575.1 Pteropus alecto | reverse complement strand
CTGCTGAAAGCAGAAAACCAGGCACCTATGACGTCACTACTGAATACTACATAGACGCGTGTCAAACTGCCAGAAAAAACCTATGCCCGTCTGTGACGACGTCACGTCACCCAAAGCTTTAGACCTGGTTTTAAACAGGCAACGTCTTGTAAGAGACGGTCTGCTGGGGAACAGGCAGGCTGCCGTGCACACGGTCTGCGGCGGCTCTCACCATAAAGGCGGAGGGACAGCTGACGTCGGGAAGGTGGCTGACCCTGGCTGGAGAAGGGTGAAGTCCGAGGGTGCGCACACCCCTGTCTGCGCTGTTGACCCTACGAAGCCCGGAGAGGGCAGTGAAGCAGCCCTGGAGAGGCGGCTGGGGTGCGGGCTCGGAGGCCACGGCCGTCTGTCCTGCACTGACATGGGGCAGCCGCGCCATGAGCCCAGCCCGCGCCGCCATCCGTCGGAGCACCAGCCTTCCCAAGCTTTGCGGCGCGTCCACCCTGACCTCGCACGCACCTGGCCCTCTCACACATCTCGAGATGCTGCAGCGTCTCCCACAGTCTGGGGGACGCTGGGCCTCCCAGAAGGCCTGTGTCCCCGACACGGCCCACTCCCACGCCAGTCTCCCGCAATCCAGCCCCGCGGCGGTACAGTGCACACCCATTCAGTCCCAGGAAGAGGCGGCTAAAACCCGCCGTGCTCTGCAGCCAAACAGCGAGCTGTCCCAGGGGGCACTAGGAAGGGCTCGGCGGCAGCGTGTGGTGACGCGCGCTCCCTCCCGCAGCTCCGCCTCCCTTCGCACCTGAGCGCACAGAGACGATCCTGTTGACACTGTCCATGACGGTGAGTGGGTCGTGGCGCCTCTCGGTGGAGCACTGCCGGTCAAACTCCACCCGGAGCCCTTCCGCACCTGGAGGACAGGCCAGCGCAGAACAGTGACGCCTCTGCCACGCCGCAGCCCCCACGCACACACTGCGGCCACACCGTGTCTCACCGCTGACCAAGGCAGATTTTTTTGGAACGAGCTCAGGAAACGGGCCCCGCGGCCCCGCCTGGCCGCCATGCCGCGTGCTCACTGTAGGGCGACCTTCTATGCTACAAGCCACCACCAGACCGAGCTTCACCCTCCCACCCCTGTTTACGTGGAACGTCACCCCAGATCCAGCACTTAGTGTGAAGTCTGGAGCCTTCTGTGGGACAAGAGAGTCCACATGACAGCGTGAGCAGTGACGACTCCAGGTCTCTGTGGGGCGATTACAGGCAAACTACAAACGGAGACGTACTTGCTCACGCAACACTGCTGAGCTGGGGACACGGGGCAGCGTCTGGAGACCGCACGAGACCTTTACTAGACCTGAGCTGTGCTGCCTAAGGCACCTGATAATTGCGACGCCAGACATTTACGTTGCATCTTCACTGGGTCACTGAGACCCCCATTTTGTCCCCCAGGCTCAGGCCCGAGTACCCAGCATCTTCACTGCGGCACTGTGACCGCCACATGCCCCCAGTCGGGCCCCAAGTACCTGGTATCTTCACGGTGCCGCTGGAGGAAGTGTCGTCCGTGTAGGGGTGACTACTCTCCACCACCACGGGCTGAGAGGACAGACGACCGCTCTGTGAGTCTGTGGCTACGTCCTCCAGCTCGGTGACGCACAGCTCCAGCAGCATATCTGCCACCTGTGGGGGAAGTGGGGTTACCAACAGGAGGTATGGAGCTCTCTGCAGGGACAGAGTGGCAGAGGGGACAGGGTGGATTTGGGGGTCTGAGAAATCCAGTTCCAATCAGGGCTCGGCTTCCTCTCCCTGAAAACCCAGATGGCACAGGGATCGCAGAGGGGCTGTGAAGCCTGGGGTGACACAGACACAAGCTGGAGGCACCTGACACACAGAAAACACTCAACGTGCCCACTGAAGACACAAAACGCCGATGACCACGACAGTTCCTATTCACACCGAGACGAGAGCACCTCCCAGTGAGGAAAGCCTGCGGCAGGAACACGCCACCACGGGAAGGAGCAGAGACGGAGGGGACCGACCCAGCCAAACGGGCAGACGGCACGTCTGAGCCGGGCGACAAACAGGAACAGAACCGGGCCGTCCTGGCCCAGGACGTTAAGGGTCACCCTGTGCCTTTCCTCTCAATAATCTGCAACACCCCCATCCCACTTAGAAAGCCTTACGGTTCGATCATTTAAATGGCCAACACTGGGGACTATAAACTCCTTGACTGCTCTTTTTAAATAAAATTTTTTAGGCGAGGCAACCCTTGGGTGACCTCACAGACTGCAAGGACCTTGTCAGCTTACAATCCTTTTTTTTTCTATTTTTTACGCCTACAGCACCTAGGCGGTCTCCCATCCAAGTACTAACCGGGCCCGACCCTGCTTAGCTTCCGAGATGGGACGGGATGGGGCTTGTTCAGGGCGGCGTGGCCAGAGACTTGACTGCTATTTTTAAAAACAAGTAAGAATATGTTGCGATGGCAACGATACATTAACTAACCGATTTCTTTTTATTTAGAAAGAAATAACACTACCCTCTCTTTTATACTTTCCAAAAATAACTGTTTTCCTCCATTTTCCCTCACAGACAACAAGTAGATTAGTTGAGTAAACAGTTTTATGAACGAAAGACTGAGCACTGCCATTGAGGCATCATCGTAAATTCAAATTTCTCAAATGTCAGGTCAGGGTAGGACACAGGAGCAGCATCTCGCCACCGGGCAATGCACTTTGAAGACAATCCTACCTTTGTTTCCGTCCCCCTGACCCTGTGCGTCACTGAGATGCAGATGCTGACATCATCAAACCCCGCGGCACAGCCCACGAGTCCTCTGGGCTTCACTGCGGAGCCTTCTCTGCAGACCCGTCACTCCACAGAGGAGGGTGACAAGCTCCCAGACACGGCTCGGCCCACAGAGTGCTCAGAGCCCAACCCCATTTCTCCACCAGCAACCTGAGTGTCCTTTAGCCAGGGACAACCCGAGGGGACCTCAGTTCCTTATCTGTGAAGAACGGACGCACACCCTCTGTACTGAGAGGGCCGAGCACTGGGCCCAGCAGGAGCGTGCGACAGCCTGGGGGGCAGGGTACTCTGAATGCACGTTCTCATTCACATTCTCTCCTCCGACAAATATGATAAACTTGTGAAAAAATTAACATTTTGCTGGTGACGATTCGCCTTGCTTTAAACTCTCAGAATCACGCCAAGTGACTTGCCTTGAAAACTAGAAAGCAGGGAACCTACGACTTTTTAGTTCTTCCTGAATGTGATTAAGGAATAACAAGCCCACAAAATATATCTACTAAAGCACTTACTACGTTCTCAAGCCCACTTGACCACACTTAAGCACTTCATGGCTTGGGTGGTGGTGACAAGGGGCCCAGAGAAACACAAATGACATGGCACAGACCTCGTGACATGGCCCGTTCTAAAAAGACAGAGAGCAAGGCCACCGATCAGAGTGTTTAAGAAAACCCAAGGACTTGACGGATCGATCCTATTTTCTGATATATTGATAAGGTCGACTTTACACCCGACACTGGCCGTATGTGGCTATTCAAACTGAAATAAACTCAGCTTGAGCAGAATGACACTTCAGGCCCCCAGGTGCACTGGCAACTCAAAAGCCAGGTGTGGTGGCCGGCGGCCCCACGTGGGATGGCTCCACACAGAACAGCCTGCCATGGGAGACTGCCCTGTCGCATCCAGTGCCACCAACTGTGAAAACCTATTCTGAAGCTGTAACAGTTCAAACGCTGTGGGATTAGAGCATGAAGAGTTAGATTAGTGGATCAGAGATGTCTGTAAACGGACCCAAACACATCCAGGAACTTCGAATACGATAAAAGTGGTTTTTGAACTGCCAAAGATGGATTATTCAATAATCCACGACCGACATGCTTGCCATCTAGGAGAAAACGAGGGCTGGATCCCTACTTATCCCTCAGTATCACGCTAAATCCCAGACGGCTCAGAAAAGTAAATGTAATAAATGAAATCATGAAAGTCATTAGAAGAAATGGGAGAATTTCTTTAAACAGTGTCATATCGCGGAGCTTATTTTCAGCATAACATAAAATACAAAAGCCGTAAATGAAAACAACTGGCAGATCTGCTGTTAAAAAACGTAGAAATTTCTAAATGGCTAAAAATATGAAAACGACATGAAGGGCAAACTGGGGGATGACGGCAGCACGTGTGCTAGGGACAGGACTGGCCGTCTCCTAGAATAAAACCCAGCGGCAGGCAGGACGCGGTGCCAGCGCCGCCCTGAGAGAGAAGGGTTCCCGCCCTGGACTCACCTGTGGGTAGGCGGTGCCCATGCCGGACAGCACGGCCGAAAGCACGTCCCTGCCCTTGTCCCCCGCCCGGCTGCACACCGACAGCTTGAGCAGGTCCACCAGGACACGGGTATCGTCCGAGACCAGCAGACTGGTGAACTCATCCAAGGACAGAGGTTCTGGGCCTGATGCTTTATTTTGGCTTTCAACATCCTAAAAAGCCCAACAATTAAAATGAGGAATGACGCGTTAAGAGATAGTCACCTACAAACTCAAAGGAAACGTGATTAACAATAATGAATAAAGAGGGACTCGATGAGGCATTTGAGACCATGAAATACCAGATTAGGAAATGACAGGCCCCTAAAATCTCCACCGCCATGTACTACGCTTTCAAAGCCAATTAACTGTTTTACAAATTAACAACGGCATCTGCCAAAAAGAATGCCTAAACTATGAAGAAGTAATAGTTCACACCGTGACCCAGTTCGTAACATAGGTGTGATCATAATTTGGAATAATATCCGCATTAAACCCTCGTCCTGGGAGACTGCCAAACAGCAAAGTGGAGTCCAGATCCCTAGTTTATAAATAGTGAGTTTCTTATCATCACAGATGGTTACAAATGATTTCCACGGGACATGTTTTTGCCAGCAGTGACAGGATAATACACCAAGAGTTCTAAACGTATTAAAAATAACGCACATCTGTCCCCAGGGGGCGCATGGGCAACGGAGAAGGTGTGGGCAGGGTGACACGGTCTGGTGTGGGGAGCAGCTGAGTGGGCCGGAGTCCACATGTGGGGGTGGCTGGTGTGACGGAGCCAAGTGGAAGGCGCCCCTGCTTTGGGTCAGCCAGCATGAGGGAGGAGGGGAGGTCACAGGTCCAGCAAGGTCAGAGGACATCCCTGCAGAGGGCAGGCTGGTTTGTGTGCCAGAAGCTGCGCGGGGGAAAGAGGGAGCACATGTGGCCCAGATGGGAGACTGGCTACCAAGGGGAAGTGAAAAACTGCCAGCGACAGGAGCAACGTTTCCCGCTCTCAGAGACGGGCTGAACATGGACGGGGCGGAGCCAGGACAAGCCCCGGGCAGGTCCCAGAAGGGACCACGCCGCCGGGGACCGTGGTGTTCAACACGCACAGGTGCACAAGGGAACAAACGCGCATCACTACTATGTGTGTGCATGCACAGCTGCGCATGCGCATGCGCACCAGCCTACACACACTCCCTGGCTCTGTCCACTAAGAGGGATGTGAACGGCCACACCCCCATAACGACGAGCAAAGCCTGTATGGGTGTGTGGACGAGACACAGTCCCGGATCGACCTTAATGTGCTGACACTCAGGACACACGACGCCTGTGACAGCATGGGGCTGTGCCTGCAGCTGTCCCCAACGGCGTGGGAATGCTCACATGCACCAGACCACACTGCGTTCTGTTTCTACGCACTACTGCAACTTCTGGTTACGTTTAAGATTATTGCAACATAAAATAGTAAAGAAGAAAGCCCTTGACCTCTTTGGTTTTGGTCATGGTTTCTGCGATGATGCTGGCAGCTCCTGGGTCATCTGTCACTGGGATAAATGGCCGCGAAGAAGCTGAGGAAGCAGATGGGGTCACTGCGGAGGGGGTAACAGCATCCTCGGAACAGATAATCTAGTTTAAAAACACACAGGAAGAGGAAAAACACAACAACGTGTTCGTATTTCCCACAAAACTCCAAAAAGGCATATCTAAACTCCTCCGGCCATCTGGAATGTTCCAGATTTTATAGCAATAGCCAGGTGCTTACACTACTGCTGCCACCTCCAGCGGAGTCTGGGGCAGCCCCTCAAAGCTGAACATTCCCATTCCCAAGAAAACTATCAGCGTTCACAACAGGTTAGATGGAAAAGACGAAAACGAGCTCTCGGCTCTTCGAGTTGGGTTCCCCACCAAAATTTACAAAATCTTTAACTTTCACAGCTTTAAGTTTTCAGAATTTAAAAAAAAAAACAAAAACAAACAAACAAAAAAAGACTACGGACTTGCACTTAGCAACTTTTATAAGAATAAATCTATTTCCAACTAAGCAACAGAAAGTTTCCTTTTTAATAAAATAGAATACTTTCTATCAAGGCCAAAGTCGTGGCAGGCAGGAAAACACGCTCCGAGCTAAGCGACAGCGCGACTCGTCCCTTCCCGGACACGGCGCAGCCACGCGCGCTCTCTGGTCCGACACAGCCTCTCGCCGACTCTACCTCGCTTCTCTTCTCCTGCCACGGACTCGGGCTCAGGCCGTCTTCCAGGTCTCCAGCCGGCACACAGTCCTCCCCGTTCACAGGGCTGGCCACAGCAGAGGAGTCCGAAGGGGGTGCCGGGGACAACGAGGGACACTCCACCGGGGCGATCATGCTGGCTGGCATCAGGGCCCCAACGACGGCGTCCCTGTCAGGAGACAAAGCCGGGCCAGCGGTGAGAGGTCATCACCGCCTTAGGACGGGGGTCGGGACGCGGCACAGCGCTCACTGAAGGCCTCCCTCGCAGGTACCGGGAACACGCAGAGGCTCATCGGCCACAGGCCAAAATATTCACACACCGACGAGAGGAGAAATCTGCCGAACACGGGACTCCTCCCGGGTCTTGCTGGAGCCGGAGGGTGATCCTGTGTCCACTGAGAGCCGCACACAAGGGCACCACACAGGGGGCGGCAGGGACACGGTGTCCTCTCAACAACTGAGTCACCTGTGTACTGACTTCCGTGCACCAGGGCCATAACCACGACCCACTGACAGACACACTTACTTCAAGAAAACAGCAGCAAAATCTCGGAAAAGGCCCAACTACCAAAACTCCGCCTCATCGAGTGTTTGAGTGAACGAGCTGATAAGTGGCTTTAAACATTACCGAATATTAGTACCAACTAAATCTTCCTCTCATCCCCCAAATATTCGTGCTTACTGGCCACAAAAAATAACAAAACGTTCTTTGGTTGTCTGAGTCATAGTTCAGCCCCCATTAGAGTACGCACGAAGGTTCGTATCACCATCTATTATCAAACTCACAGTATTTAAAGGCAATACTACAAGTTCTCTGATACATCACCCATCAAAAAGTCACAAAGACCCAAAGCTCGTATAATCGCAGGATTTCTAAAGTTAGCATTGCAGCCCACCTGGCATAGGTGATCTGCAGTGCTGTGAGCACGTGAGACAGGGCCTGCTGCTTTGCCAGGTTTCCATCCAATGACAGGAGAATCTTGGCGAGAGAAGGGCGATTTGGTTTTAAATTATTTGCACCACTGATTTTATTACTGGCGGCAGAAGAATCGGCATCCGAAGGCACGCCTGAAAAAGAAAAGGCTCGGGTTCGATTTTTAAGATCACAGCTTGTTCTATTCCTATACTGTGACCTTCAGTTTAATCCTAAAACACTGCAATCCTCATTTTGCTATTTCAAAATTAGGTACCATGTTCGTTAACGGTCTTTAAAGTAAAAAACCCACTTGTTTTCTCTCATCTATGGCTCTATAAAACAGCTGTTTCAGCAAAGGCTCGCTGTAACTGCAGAAAGACGCAGACACTTATGCGAAACACATTTAACGACAACTTCTGTGACACATGTTGGCGGTAGAGTGGTATAATTAACACCTATATTTACTTACGCTGACTTATGGGACAAGAAATGATCCAAACAGTGGAGAGAAGACAGGATGTCACCCATAATGATCTTACTGGTCGCATGTTCCAGCTCACAGCCCTGGGAGTCCCTAGGTCTCAATGGGGGCCAGGTGGAACCCAGGGGTCTCTGTGAAAATGGGGGGCAGAGCTCATGTGCAGGAGGCCCTGGTGGCCAGAGCTGACAGGACCGGACGGGGGCAAGCTGCCTATGAGAGCCTGGAAGAGGTGCCACGCCTCCACTCACCCCGGCCGAGGGTGCAGCAGACGCTGGGGGGCCTGCGTGTGGCGGACTGCCCCCAGCCACGGCCTGAGCTGTGTGGAAGGGTGAGAGGCGCAGCAGGCGGCCCAGGGAACACAGGGCCCAGCACAGCGCCTGCCCCATCGGCCGCAGGGGAAGACTCACAACTGAGAGGCACTGACCAGAGCACTCCGAGGGGCCTCAGAGCGGGGACAGCCAGCCCGAGACTAGCATCGGGTTAGAACTACTTCCCAACCCAGAGCCAAGACCCAGATGGATCAAACTCTTTCAGAGTAACGTAGCTGTACCTAAGCTCAAGATCTACAGACAGACAAAAATCCCCAGAACATCTGAGTAAAGGCCACGATGTGTGGCATTCAAACGAAAGTCACCAGGGAAGCAGAAAGGAAGGAAAATACCGCCGAGTTCAGATATGGGAAAAAGAAAAATCGATCTCAACAACTCGGAACTGGCACAGACGTCGGCAGACAAGGAAATTACAACACTTGTTAGGTGTATTCCGCATGTCGAAAAAAAGAACTAGAGATACAGGAGATATAAAAATACCGAAATCAAAATTCTAAAGAGGAAACTACAATGTCTGAGATAAAGACACGGCAACTAGAAACTATTTAACATAAAAGACATAAAAAGAAAAGAAAATTAAAAAAATGAACAGAGCATCAGTTACCTGTGGCCCGATTTTCAAAGACTTAACAGGCGTGAAACTATAGTTTCCAAAAGAGAGAAGAGAGGAGATAAAGAAAAAAAGTTTTTTGAGGAAAAAAGTGACTGGAAAACCTCAAAATTTGATGAAAATTATAAACCTAAACATCCAAGAAGCACAATGAACCACAAGCACCAGAATCAAGAGGGCACACTATAATCAAACTGCTCAAACCCTGGGGGACAAAAAAATTTTTACAAGTGGTCTAAAGAAAAAGACATATAACGTACAGGAAAAGAGAGAGAAAAATGACAGTAAATTCTCGATGAAACGATGCAAACAAGCTCGAAGAAAATGGAACAGCGCCTTTAAAATGTTGAATGAGAAAACCGCAACCTAGAATTCTATTCCTAGCTAAAATATATTGCAAAATAATGACTAGTTCAGCCATAAAATGCTGAAAGCAAGTGTCCCCAGCACATTATGGGACATGACGAAAGTCCTCCAGGCAGAAGAAATACAGATGCCCACGAAGGAGTGAGGGACACTGGGAATGTACCCGCGTCAGTAAGTGCAGAGACATTCTTTTCTTGTTATTTAAGTCATTTGGACAGATGACCTGATGTTTAAAGGAAATTAATAAAAAACACTGTGAAATTTACAACTTACACAGAAACGTACGACAACAACAGCACAAGAGCCAGGCGGGAAGACAGAACGGTACTGCTGATGATTCACATACACTCGTGCAATGGAGTGGCATCGCCTAAGGGCAGACCACGGTAAGTTAAACGTCTGCGATACACGCCCAAAGTAATCGCTAGAGTAACACAGTAAGTTAGAAAAAGAAGAAAAAAATAAGATCATAAAAAAAATTCAAAAGAAGAAGAAAAGAAGACATCAACAAACATCCAGAACTATCAGAAAACGAAGAGCATGACAGATTTGACACAAATACATTAATAACCACATTAACCATAAGTGCACTAAACACTCCATGGAGAGATTGTCGGGGTAAATTTTAAAAAGCAAATTCCAACTACGTGATGCCTACGAGAAAGTATCTTTTCATACAAAAAAAAAAAATAGGTTAAAAGGAAAGAGATGACAAAGACACACCACTGAATACCATGGTGTGCGGAATAGCACGGCTGATATGAAGAGCTGATCAAAAGCAAGCTTAGATTTTAAAGCAAATGGAGCAAAGGGATAAGGAGGGCAGCTGTCATAGCGAAAGCAGAATCCATTAATCCAGGAGAGAACGATGTTTACATTACAGAAATAGGAAGATTCTAAATCAATGACCTAAGCTTGCGACATAAGACACTAGAAAAGAATAGAACCAAATGAAGAATCAGTAATGATCAGAGCAGAGATGAACTAGAAAACAGAAAAGCAGCAGAGAAAAACCAAAAAACCAAGAAAACATCAACTTGTCCTTTGAAAAAATTAACAAAATTGATAAACCTCTAGAAAAACTGGAAAGAGAAGACAGAATTACCAATATAAGCAATGAGAGAGATGACACCACTACAGATTCTAAAAATGTTCAAAGAAAGGTAAGCAAAAACATCGAGACCAACTTTAATTCCAATAAATTCAATAATTTAGCTGAAATTAGTAACTTCCAGCAAAGGTATAAACTGTATTAGAAAAGAAATACATAACCCTATATTTATAAAGGGAGTAAGATTTGTGGCTAAAAATCACAGAGAAACCCCACAAAGAAAACTCTAAGCCCAGATGTTTTCACGGGTGAATTCTATCGAAATGATGCCAATTCTACACAAAATGATTAGGCTAAGTGAAAAAACGGAGATAAAAAAGTACATGCTATAGGATTATTTATCTAAAACTCCAAAGAATGAAAACCGACCCTAGGGACAGAAAGCAGTCAGTGGTGCGGGAGGTGGGGGAGGGGCCGTGAGGGACAAGCCGTGAGGGACAAGGGGACACGGCAGTGCCTGATAGCGCACAGGACAACGCCAGCGCAGTGGCTGTCCACGGCTCTTCTTCGGAACACACTGGCAGGACAGAGGTCCAGGTTACCTAGGTAGGAGGCACCCAGAGGGTCCCTTGCAGTCTGGAACAGGACTGGCTCGTGCACAGAGGGCGTTGCCACGTCCACCGTCGTCCACGCCACACTGTGCGAAGACCCGCAAGCCACCCGCGTGATCTTCTGGCCTTCCAAGCCTTGCACGAGCGTGGGCTTCCTATTAACTGTGGTCGTGCCATTGCCCTGCTGGCCATGGTCATTGTCACCCCAAGCGTACACCTGTCAAGAGGAAAACAGTATGCCAACGTTTCAGAACATTTTCTCAGTTACTTCAAAACTCTTGCCGACGACTAGGAGTATTTTCATCACATCCCCCCACTGAGCTCATCCGCCACCTGTGAGAGGACACAGGGACGTCCTCCTTAAGTGCAGCGACCCACTTTTTCCTTTATTTTGTAAAGAAAAACAATCATAAACATTATGTTCATTTTTCAAGTGCGGCCGTCCTTCATCGTGGTTCCTCTTGCTGCCCTCGGCCGGCCATGGCCCGGAGCCTGTCGTGGCAGCTCAGGGTACAGAGCAGGAGGCCACCCGGACAGATGGCCCTCCATCGCAGGGTGCAACTGCTTGGGCGGAAATAGTCCAGATGCACCAGACCACCCTGAAGGCACGTCTTTGAGATGTGGGGGGAGAATGTGCAGCCTCCACACAGATGGTGGCCTCCCCTGGGAAACAATATTTTTCTCATCCATGTAGCAAAAATGACGCTGAACAAAACGACACGATTCGAGGACCTACTGTATGAACAGGGTTTGGTACTGTCCACACTGGGAGTCCCAGAACGTGTTCCCCATGGGTAGGGAAATGACTGTCGTTCACGCCACGGCTTTAAAGAATCAGGAGGCATCACCCACTTTTACCTCATCCTGAGTGAATGACAGTGCGCCACCTGGCTGCCGGCAGTGCGTCCCAACGCTAACACCGCGGCCCGTCACCGCAGAAGAACGGGCCACCCTGGACAGACCCGGCTTCATCTCTGAGCCGAAGCGCGCGGACCTCCCCACGAGCCACCTGTTTCTGGAGCGACAGCGCTCGCCCTTGGCAGTGGGAGCGCCTCCGACGGCAACGCTCCCTTCCTGTGGTGAGGGCCTCGGAGTGGGAAAGCCCACTTCCTGCGCCTGTCTGTCAGCGACGCCCACCCAGGCTGACAACGGGGGCCCCGCTGACAACAGCCCACTGCCTGCTTCTTCACACGCACCTCACCACGAGGGACACTTCCAACGGGACCAGCCTTGTCGCGAGCCCGGCTTACCTGCCCTGCGTCCGTGACGGCCAGGCAGTGCAGGGCCCCGACGGCCACGTGCACGATCTTCTTCCCACGCAGCCCCTCCACCACCTGAGGCTTCCGCACGTGCACGTCGGAGCCGTGGCCCAGCCGGAAGTAGTCGCCCTTGCCCCTGTGGGAGGCCAGAGCACAGAGCAGTGTGTGGGGACAGGCCGGCAGCGCTCCACAGGGGATGCCCACTGCCTGCAGCCCCAGAGCTGGCTCGGCGGCAATGTCACGCACTGCCCGAGATCTTTAGATCCATCGTAACAAAGGCACCACTAACTATGCACGACCCTGGACGTGTGCTTTCCGACGTGTAGGTGTTGATGTAGTTTTCCCATACAGAGATTAAAACGTGATCAACGACCTCCAGTCCCTCTGAAACTCCGGGCTCGTCAACTCTCAAGCTGCCTCTGGGCCATGGGACCTGGCTAAGGCCCACCACACTGTCCAGTGCCAGCTGGGTGCCCCGCTCCCTTTCGATTTAATGAAATGAGCTTTCTCAAGAAACACACGTCAACTTTTTCAAGATCGAGGAAATCAGAAGAAACCCTCCTGATGAACCTCACGTCAACAGGAATGGCAGGCCGGGCCACCACGGCTCCAGCGCCTTCTTCAAACCACCCAGTCACGTGGGCTAGTTCTTGTCACACTTTCACCAACCCCAACTCAAAGGAGCAGGAGGCCCGCGACGCCAGGGCAGGAGGACGAAGGCTCCGGCGCGGCCCCGGGGCCCCGCGTGGCCGGGGTCCACGTACCACGTCCACACCACGCCCGACTTCGTGAGGGCCAAGGAGAACTGGGCGCCGCACTCGATCTGGCACACGCCCTGTCCGTTCAGTCTCTCGATGTTCTGGGGAACGTTGCAGCCTTCACTTCCTCCGCGGCCCAATTTTCCGAAGTCGCCGTCGCCCCAGGAAAACACCAGACCTGGGGTTAGGAAAGCGCTTGAGGCGGCGGTGTCTGCACACGGCCCCCCCGGACGCCGCCGGGCGCAGCTCACCTTCGTCAGTCAGAGCCAGCGTCTGGGCATCTCTGCTCCCACAGGCCACCTGCACCACTCTGTGCCCAACGAGGACTTTCACCTACTCAACCACAAAGGTAAAACAGAATCAAGCGCGGGCACCGGGGAGGGCAGGAGGGTCTTTTCCAGGCTAAAAGGCGACAATGCGTACGGCCGTGAGCTTTCCCACGCCAAGGCCCAGCCTCCCGGGACCCAACGGGCAGTGAGTTGTCTACAAGTGACCCAAGCGTGCATAATCACCATTTTGGGCTTCAGCTGTGTCGTGTTGTCCCCGTGTCCCAGCCGGCCGTACTCGCCGAGGCCCCAGGTGTAGAGCTCCCCGCTGGACGTGAGGGCTGCGCTGTGCGAGCTCCCACAGGCGATGTCCCGGATGCGCCTGCTCTTCAGGGCCTCTATGAGCCGCGGTTTGTCACAGTTCCTGGAGCAGGTGAAGTGACATTCTCTATAACCAACACGGCCTTCCCCACAGAAGGAGAGAAAGGACATCCACACTGACCCACGCTGCAGATCAACTCAACTGTCACGCCTTAGAACAGAACACGTGAGGGCTCAGCCACACAGACTGTCCAGCTGGACTTTTAGTCCCATTTTCATAAACAACCTATTCACTCCTCTGCAAAATAACTATCGAAGGCAGTCACTGTGGCTGTCAGGAGCAGCCTAGGAGCGAGAAACAGAGGGGCACTCACATC
>NW_006432224.1:190162-200597 GCF_000325575.1 Pteropus alecto | reverse complement strand
CCTGCTGAAGTGTCCGAGTTTGCCGTCGTCGCCTTCGCCCCAGGAGAACACCTTCCCGTCGGCGGTCAGAGCTGTGGCGTGCCGGCCGCCTGCAACGTTCACACAGAGGTGGGGCCCGGCCCGGGGCACGGAAGGCCACAGCGCAACTGCCTGCCCGCCTGGCACGAGCATGTGCTCAGTCGACACGTGTGAAAAAGAGCGACTTTCCAGGGCGATGAATACATAAAACAAGTGAATGTTTATTAAACTACAAAGTTTAAATCCCAGCAAGAATTTTACTAGGAAAGAAGAGGCGCAAAGCTGCTGTCTATCGACGGCTTTCCTGTTATGCGAAACATACGACGAACCCAGATTCAGATGGAAAAGTCAAAACAAGTGCATCTGTGATAGAGCAGATCGTTCAACGCAGCGGCGGTCGAGCTTTTGAGATGCACCCCAACAGCAGAACTGTTTATGAAAAGTGGGGTGCCACGTGCCTTTGCTGGTGTTTCCTGTCACCTCCGTCCCTGTCAACTCCTGGGCTCCCGGCCCCACCCACCCCCAACAGAGATGCGACCCAAATGAGGCTTCTGGAAAAGAGGCCTGGGGGACCGCGGCGGCTGGGGGACGCCCGTGTGGCCTCGAATCGAGCGGGGGTGAGTGTGGAGGCACCTCGCTGGCCCTGGAGACAAGCTCATTTCTACCTTGTGTAGGACGCTGGCGTTTGGGTTTCCTGTCACATGGTGCCGACCCTCGCCCTCTTCGGCTCCATTCCTCAGAGGCCCAGCGCAGGGCTTTGAAATAACACTCACAACAAATTTGCTAAATTGAAGATTGCTAAATTGAAGAGTTTTTTTAATGGACCTTTCTTATCGCTGGGGTTCACAGACACTTTGGAAATCTAAAGAAAGTTATAGGCCCTTTCCCAGAAAAATAACGTCTTTGAGCACAGAATGTGATGACCTCAAAGACTATGAACCCGAGACCAGGCTCCCAGACTGGAGACCCCTCCTCAGAGGGGAACGCCCCCACCTGGATGGCCAACAGCTCACGTCCAGAGGCCTCGTGTGGCAACAATAACTAATTCTAGACCACCTGGACACCGACACCTCCAGGTCTATCCCTAATAACCGCGCGGGATTGCAGAGGAGCACGAGGCACCTTAGAAGAAACCGTTTAAGGGCCCCAGTTACTGGCAGAGCATGAGCCGCGGGCCAACCCGCTTCTGCGTGCCAACGCCAGCCCGGTACCTGAGTGAACGGCCACCTTCTTGACCACGTAACTGCTGAGCGCCGTGACCTGCCGAGGGACGGGCACAGTCCCACTGGAAACACCCAGCCCCAGCCGGCCGTTTGTGGCTTCTCCGCAGGCGTACACCTTCCCCTCCACGGTCACTGCAGGGACAAGGGTGAGCGGCACTCAGTTTTCACAGCATAACTACCATGTTTTTAGTGCAAAGTATGACTTTTAAAGATTTTAATATTAGCATAAACAAACCTGCGAACAAGCTTTTGGAACCACCGGCCACCTGTACTGCATTCAAAGCAGACAACGTCTCAGAGAACGAAGGAACCTTGATCTGAAATGGTTTTTTTTTTTTAAGCAAAAGAAGAAAAAAAGAGAATTTTATTTCCACTTTTATAATTACAAGTAACCTTATTAGATATACAGGAATTACTGTTAATTTGCTTGATTATATTAACCAAAGCAGTGATTTTTCTCTTCGGAACACACAGTTAAGTGTTTTAAGGATGAGATGATATAATGAGATTTACTTTAAAATCAACAGGGGTGAGGTGTGCAGGATGTGAAAACAAAACACATCTGCTGGTAACTGCTGATTTTGGTACACGGCCACCAGGGCACAGGTCCCTATTCTTTCTAGATGTTCCTTCTAGAACATCTCCGCAATAAAAGATGAAAAATGAAACACACGGAATGTGAAGATACAGACAAACACCGCCAAACTACATCCTATTTCAGTTACATCCTGCTCATTCCTGTTGATTCTGACACCTCTAGAAATTACATGCTTAAACTCCCCATTCAGATGTGTGATTCAATTTAAAATTCTTAAAGGCCCGGAGAAGCCCTTCGCGATTCCCGTGTGACCGAGGCGGTCACTACGATGGGCAAGGGTTCTTATCACAGTCACAGAGCCCAAAGCCACCTTTCATGTGCAAACTCCTACAGGGGCCACGGCCTCACCCCCAGGACAGCCCCCCACGATCGCGACTGACCCTCCAGGCCTACTGCCCCCTGCCCGCCTCCAAGTAGAGTCTAGGGCTGTTCAAATAAAGGCGAAAACGGATTGTCTGGAAAGGAGAGACAAGTATGTTCTAACGTTCCTTCCCAGCTCGACAGCAAGGACCGAGGGGTCTGCAACGGCGAAGTCTCAGGACCCTGAAGAGAGCACACGCACCTGCCCCTCGGAGGGCTGTTCTGTGGCCCTCAGGTAGGGGACATTGAGTAATGTGGGGGACACTGAATTCAGCTCTAGTTCGAATGCATCGCTTGTCGCATGCACACTTTAAATCATGTCCTGCGCACCCTCGTGCCTCCACGGTAGTTTTTACTCATCGTTCTGTCTCGGTAGGCAGAATGATTACGGTCTGTAACTGCCATCCATGTGCTTGCTAAATCTTTTCAAAAGTGTATTTTCTGGTTCATAAAACAGCAATAATGCAACTATACCTAAAATGTACTATCTTCCCAAAAGAGGCTTTTCAGAAAATTAATTTTGATAAGGTCTGTGAGTTCATGTCAAGAATTACTTTAGAAAAGTCAATTTATAAGGTAAAACCAATATAAAAATTTCCAAAGAGGCCTGGCTGTTGCCTGGACAGAGGCGCCAGCAAAGCTCCTCCTCAGTCATGTGGTGACAGGTGACACGGGGACGTCAGGCAAAGGAAGTACCTTAGAGCCTTTCAGCCCGCCCAGCTGGTCCTTGTCATTCAGTCCCCACACAAACACTTTGGTCCTTATGGTGGCTGCAGATTCCAGTCCCGCCGCCTTCTTCCTGATGAGGCTAACCAAAAGAAAGAGGGAAACAGATCGGTCCGCATAAAAATGTTAAAAATTAAAAGGAAAACACCCTGAGCACACAAAGTCTGCTGGTTGCCATCAGACACTCGCGGGGGTGTTTTCATAGGAAAATCCCTCAAGCACACACAGGAACGAGTGTGCAGTGGGTCGGAGCATCCACACGGAACACGCTGCCGTTGCGGGCCGGAGTCCGACTTCGGCCTTTGCTCCCGGTGGGGACCTTCCACAGTGCTCCGGGCAGCACCCCCTTCTCATCTCCAAGTGGAACGTAGCAGCTGCCGCCCACCACGACACGAAACTACTACCGATGTGACATCGGGTAAATGGCCTCGAGTCACCATGGGACTGGCACTGGAGCAATGTCCCTAAACCTAGACAGGTGTACGGTCATTTTTTCCCCTGAAGAAATAATAAAACTGACATAGCCACACACCCTCTAACACGGACAGGTGTCCCAAAGCTAACGCCAACTTTCTTCCTTTACACCACCCGCCTCCACCCTGCCCTCCTGGGAGGCTGGCAGCTGCTCCTGCCACCCCGCTCACTCCTGACCCGCCCTCTGGCCGCACGCTTAGACGACACGGCCTCCTGCTTGGAACCTGAGTGGAGCCTGACAGTGCTGGACCTTCCTGGCTGACGCTTTGATGCCAGGGGCTAAAGAATGGCCTTCTCTGTTTGAGGCTTCGGCTTCCGTGTGCTTTGGTCTGTTTTCATTAGCAAGGATGGATAACCTACGTCTCCAGAGACGAGTTCCAGACAGGTATGATTTTCTAACGTGTTATATACATACTGATGAATGTAGACTTTAAGGAGTAAAAAAGTTTTATGGACGAGGCAGCCTTACCCACACTGTTCTCTTTCCAACTTCCATGCAAAGTTTCCGGAATGAAACAGGACAAAGTCCCAACCCCCGATCGCAGAACCCTGGATGACCTCACTGACCCCCACAGCGGCACCCCTCGGCGACCGCCAGACCGTGCCTCACAGCTGGGGGGCGGCTGAGGGCGCACGCGGAAGGCACAGCCAGGTGGAGGGCGGCGGCCGGCACAGCTCCCCCCAGGGACCGCTGACGGCGCTCCCGCTCTGGGACTCGTCTGGCGACCACGCCCCTCTGAGAGCACCATGCGAGTGTGCTCGGCGCCACTGAGCTCACACTCCGAAGTGGGTGAGACAGTACAGTTTACGTAACATGTATTTTACCATAATGAATTTTTTAAAAGTAAACAATACTTAACAAAGAAGCCTATAAAATACATAGCACACTGTACCATTTCCACAGAAAAACACGATTAGGGACAGGTAAAAAAGAAACTACAAGGATAGACAGCAAAATATTAGCCATGATATTAGAGGCAGAAAAGCTAAGTATGTTTACTTCCCCTTTACAGTGGTATTTTTCTAGACACGATGAGTTTCTGCATTAAACCTTTCCCTAAAACCAAATCAATTATAATTTTTGCAAACGTAACTAAGATTCGCCAGACAGCCCCAGGGGTGCGAGAACACGCTCCCTCCGAGACCTGCTCTAACGAAACGTGTCCTGCGACAGCACGGACCCGGCGCGAGCGGGTGAGCACGGGCGCCAGGGGACAGAGGCCCACCTCCCACCGCTGGCCTTCTCGTCCTCCTCCTCTTCGTTGTCCGAGGCCAGGAAAGGGACGGCGGCCCAGTCCTCGTCCTCGGCACGGACGCGGCCCAGCAGGACGAGGCCGTGGATCTTACAGTCGATCCCGGAGCTCCGGCACTGCTTGATCGCGATCTCGATGTACCTGTGATACTGGACACAACACGGGGACAGCAGGCCTTTTAGAGCCGAGCGCGAGCCACCTGTGGAGGAAGCGGCACACCCGCCCCGCGGCCGCACGCCGGGCTGGAGCCGGAGCCGTCGCTGCGTCCCACAGGGCCAGCCCGCCCCGTCTGAGCGGGCTCTGCCCTCGGGACCAGCGGGCTCGCCACGGCGCGGGGACGCGCAGCGACTTTCTCACAGAGTCGAATGTTAAAAGCCCTGGGCGACGGCTGCGTGTCTCTTGTCTGAAAGCTTTTCTGAGCCAAGAAGTGTTAAGAAAGAAATTAAATGGCAGGTGGTGCACAGAGCCTTCACAGTTTTTAATACATAATATAAATATGTGAATACATACAAATTAGAGGAAATAGTACAAAGAGCCCCGTGACTCCGTCGCCTAGCTGGACAATTATCAACGCGTGACCAACTCTGCTCACATCTGGATCGTAAGAAAGTTCCAGGCAGCGTATGTCGTTTCAACTCCAGTGTGTGCCATTGAAATACGGACACTAAAAACCTATCCGCGTTGCTATTATAGCTGAACCAGTAACTCCTTAATCACCTAACGTGCTACCAGTCATCGAACTGTCTGATCGTCTCAGAAACATCTATTGTTGTCAACAGTGAGATGCAGCAGGGAGCACACGCACTGCCGATGGCGTCCTACGGCCTCACCGGGACCTGACCCGACCTCAGGATCTACGTGGGTGTCGCAGGAAGCACAGGCTGAAAAACTACTGGGATGCAAAATGCAGATGTAGAAATAAAAAACTGTACAGGAAACAAAGGCCCGGTGTCTTTCTTTCCTTGGCAGGGAAAAACCAAGAGAACTGACACTCATGTGAAGTGCAAAGTGCAGCTGCTGTCTGAATCCCGATCCACACAAACCAACCGCAACGGGGCGTTTATGGGACAACTGGGACAATTTAAACGCCGACTGGATATTGCATAATAGTAAAGAATAATGGTTAGGTGTGCTAAAACAGCATTGTGGTTATATATTTTAAGTCCTTACTAGAAATGACTATTGAAGTAAACACTACTGAAATAAGGTGACGTCTAGGACTTGCTTTTTAAACACTGCAGGGATGAAAAAGGGGTGGGGCTTGGGAGACACATGGATGGAAGACAGTAAAACACGATTCGCAAAAAAGTCGGTAACCGCTGAAGCTGGCGGTGGGCTCTCAGGGAATTCAGTATACTCTCTAGACCTGGTTAGGTTAGAATGGTCCCCTAACAAGCCATTTTCACAGGACAGGCAATGTGAGAGAGCCCGGCTGCTTCACAGGGCTGAATATTCTAGTTCTGAAGTTGGGTGGAGGGTGAATACAGATCATGAGTTCTGATGACTCATGAGGCTTCATACTTCTCATTATGTGATATACATTGTTTTGTACTTATCAAATATCACACAAATTTTTTCAAATTGAAAATTTATTGAAGTTCACACATCTCTTATGAATAGTAATCTTGGTTACTGATTTAACTCCGTAATGATTTACTTAAAATATAAAAATATTTAGGAGTATAATTAAGACTTTAGGCAAGCAGTGTTCGGTTGCTTAGCAAGAAGTTAACAACTAAATGCACTAAAATTCAATAATATCTTTTTAAAGAAAAACTCAATATTATCTTTCACTTTAATGATTTGCCAGCATATTTACTTATTGACACCAAAGGTATTGATTCTTAATTATCAGTATGTCATAACATAGCTCAATGACATTCACAATTCTACTTGTTGAAGGTCGGAAGAAAATAAAATAAAAAGCGGGATCATCAAATCCGGGACTCAGGAAAGGAGCTGGTATATATACGTCCACGGACCAGATATAAGTTGCCAACCTCTCACCCTTGAATAAATGAACTTATGGCTGTGTATCAGCTTCTTTTAAGTAACACTGGGATCTCCTTGAACTTATCTGCTCTTATGTGCAAAGACCAAAACAAATAACTAATAACAATGGATGGTAAACTTCATTTAATAGTTTAAAAACAAATTTACTCATAATAAACGTTAAATAAATTATCTGATATCTTTATCTACTATCGTTGTACAAATCCAGTGTCCTCATGTAACAATACAGGTAGCACAAAACACTGTCTTAAAAACTGTCTTGTACTATTTTTAAGACATCTATTAAAATAGTGTTGACATCTGCGTGGAAAGATTTGAGAGGCATCCTCACGGCTCTAAAGTATAAGGGTGAGTCTACGGCCACGCCACCCTGAACGCGCCCGATCTCGTCCGATCTCGGAAGCTAAGCAGGGTCGGGCCTGGTTAGTACTTGGATGAGAGACTACCTGGGAATACCAGGTGCTGTAGGCATTAAAAAAAAATTTTTTTAATAAATAAAATATAAGAGTGCTGTTTAAGAGAACCTTCACTGATTTCCTAACACAGAATTTTCAAAATACAATAAACTTGGATTTATTTTGAAAAGTATCTTCTCACCAATCAAAACAAACTGACAACTCGGCACTTCACAACAAGGTCAGCTGCATGCCCAGAGGCGTGCCAACAAAAAAGCAACCAATATCACGTGTACAGCAGAAAAAAAACGTCACGCACTAACTAGTGGATATTTAATGGAAATGACTTTTGCAGGACGAAACAGCAACCTGATGGGCTTGGTAATGACTTTTACCAAGAGCATTTACCTGCCTTCTCGCCAAAGTGAGAATGTCCTGTTTCCCTTTCAAGGTGATCTGATAAGCAGTCGACTCAAGGTGTGTACATGTCAAGTTTTAAAATAAACAGAATTGGTGGGGGGGGCTAAGTGGTAGGTATTAGTACAGACACAGTCAGAAAGGTCAGCTCGTCGCCCTCTGCAAACCATCGAAAGGAACCCTATCGTTCCTACTGACCTCCGTGCAGTCGCTCAGAAGGGACACTGTGGTATCGGCGGGGTTAATGCTGATTGTCTTCAGTTCAATTAAGTTATTTAGGGAATTTCCACCTGGAAAAAAAGAGGGGTAAAGGAATCAGACACGGGAGTTTTTACAACATAGTAGGAGATACGTTCTGAAAGAACTAACTCCCTCACCTGACACCACAACCAGGGACGGCATGTAACTGCTGTCAGCAGGGTCAACTATCATTTTCAATCTGTAAACGAGAACGTCTGGGAACATCTCCAAACGAATCCAATGCTTAAAAAAGAATGTATTCACAGTTAGTAAAATTCAGCTACTAAAACAGTATCGCTAAAGCCTGAATCTGCGCGAGACGTTGAAATCACACTGCGGCCGGAGAGAGGACATCCCACTCCCTCGCCCGCTCACGGGAAGAGGCCCCCTCTAACCCCAGAAACGACGTGTGCACTCCTGGTCCAGGGTGGTCCCTCTGTACCCACCGGAGTGGGTTACAGAACACGAGTCACTCTGGAGCAGAAGCCCCTCCCTGCAGGACTGACCTGCGTGTCCTCGTGACGTGACCACAGGTGAGGGCAAGTGCGACAGCCTCCCTAGGGCCAGCACGTCTGTTAGGACGTATGAGAAAGAACTTCTCGCCAGAGGAGACTCTGAACTCGTGTATTTCACGTGGGGGAGTAAAAAAATGCAAAACCCTATTACACCCTATACTGATTGGACTTAAAGTCTGTGACCTCATACTGTTCAAAATCTGACAAAAAAATCAAATGTCACGTTTAAAATAATTATCAACTCAAACGTAAAACAAGTACTGATAGGAGGCACCGCAATGCAATCTCGCAGGTTTTCCAAGTTCATTTGGGAGCTGGAGGTGAAGCTGTCCGGATAAAGTGCCAGGAGGTGCCCATGTCGCCCTACCTTGCCCTGTGAGCCGGAGGACTGCCAGCAGGGCTCGCCGCCGTCAATGAGCCGAGAGGCCTGGTTTACGGAGGACGACACGTGCAGGCTGTTCACCATCCGGGACCAGCTGTCCAGCAGCGTCCCTGGCTGACTGCTGTGACAACGCTTCAGCTGCTTTCCAGAACGACCACAAAATATTGCCGACTGCCCTATTTAATGGTGGTCAAACGTGTTAATACTGGTGGGGCCAAACCTTCGCAACCAAGAGAACACGAACTTCACCACAGAACTCACTGTGAGGGATGTTCTTCTAGGCCCACATAAAATATTTACAAAATCGCACATGCTGAGTCAAATAATCATATGAAAGCTTCAAAAAATGTCAAATATAAATCAGGGTACATACTCTGAATGCAAGGCAGAAACCAGTAAAAAAATGCACAGACAATGCTGATGTTTAAAAATTTTTAAATGAACGAATTCAAGAAACTAATTCCAAAGGAATTTTTTAAAAATACTTGGAAAAGGCTAATAATAAAATATTACTACATATCAGTATTGCAGGATACAGTTTTAGCCTTTGCTTAAAAATAAATTAAAAAATTTAGCTTTATATACTAAGAGACAAAAGCGAGACGTTAACAAGCTAATGAGCGTTCGCCTCTAGAAGACAGAAAAATGGAAAAAAAAAAAAAAACCTAAACCCAAATTCCACAGGAAAAAGGAAGAAACGATAAAGATACAAGAGACGGCCAATTGTAAAGACAGGACTTCCTGATACTGTCACGTCCACGGTAATGACCTCATTGAGAACGCTGCCACCCTACCGTACCTGGCTCATTTATTCTGCCAAATGTATGCCTGGTGTTGTGTTTTCTGGTCTTGAAACACGTCTCACAAAAGTCGAAGTCATCACAGTTTCGGCATTTGAATCTAGATCCGTTGATAGGAAACATCTGACAGCCATCGCACCTACGTTTAAAACAGCCGTGGAGTTGCTAAGAAGATGTGTCTAGTTCCCGAACTTCATTCCAAAGAAAACCGTGCTCCCCAAACAAACCTTGCGACATGGGAATAAAAACTCACGTGACCCCAGGGTGAACGCTCGGCACCAGCTCCATCTCCGACAGCAGCCCGGTCCAGTGGGACTGCTGCGGGAAGTCGACGATGACGTCTTTGCCGTTGGCGCTGAACGCTAGCACAGAACAGAAAGTGCCTGAAACATCTCTGCCACCAATCAAAACCTGAAATTAAGATCGAAACTGCACCCAGCCATGGGTGCTATGACGTCACAGAGACTAGTTTTCTACAAGGGGTGCTTCTCTTTCAGAGACGTACTGCGACGCTCGGAGCCGAACTAGCACGTGATGCCAGTCAGGGCTCAGCTTCAAAACAATGTGGGGACGGGCCACGGCTGAGACGGCCTGGCCAGGGGTGACAGCTGCTGAAGCAGGTGACGGGTCCATGGAGGCTCATTACACTCTAGTCTCTACCGTTGTATGTTTGAAATTTTCCACAGTGAGATTGGTTTTAAATTGCTTTTCCCACAGTAAGAAGGTTTGCTTCAAAAAGCAGTTTACGCCATATCCAAAGCTACTTCCGTTATCTCAGGGAGCACGAATCACATTAATGATGAGAAAACACCGCGCGCCCTTTGGCGAGGGCGCTCGGCTACCCAAAACGTTCACCCCTAAACCACGTTCTTCCTTTTAAAACTTACGCCTCATTTGATTTGTAAAGTTTTTAAGAATCTCTTAGGTCGAGAAACGCTAAATAACCTGAGGAAGCCCGGCCGCCCGGAAGCGCGACCGTGTCCCCGCTGCTCATCCGCCTGTGCTACAGGAGACTCCCTAT
>NW_006432224.1:181441-187847 GCF_000325575.1 Pteropus alecto | reverse complement strand
GACCTGCACGTGGGCGGGGTCCAGCAGCCCCCCCACCAGGGCCTCCACGCCTACGAATGAGCACACAGGGCACAGCCAGTGAGGACCCACCGTGCCCACTGCCCCCGACGGCGGCCTTTCGAGGGACCCCATGAGTAAACGGGGTGGGGGGCATCACGGGAGACACAAGGAAACCGCGATACCCGGCGAGCCCGCAGCATTCCCGGCGGTGCCCGTGAGCGACTTGAGCGCGAACTCGATGTTCCTCCTGGGAAAGCCCATTTCCATGAGCTGGACCACGACGGGCGCGGCGGGCGCGGGCGGCTGCCTGTGCTTCTTCGCTCTGACGGGGCGGACGTGCCGCACGGGCATGGGCGTCGCGGCCTCGCTGGCGCCGCAGTCCTCAAAGCCCGGGCTGGACGGGTGAGTGGCCTCCACGGCCAGACACTGACACACGGCCAAGGCGGCAGCCTGGGCAAACGAGAGAAGTGCTGGGCGGCCACTTGACATCAGGTGGCAAAGCAGCTTTCGGGCTCCTGCTGCGAACTGCAGGGCAGCAGCGCAGGAACCCAGAGCGGCGCGCGCGCGTTCATCCTGTCAGCGTGAGGCTTTTGCGGTCATTGAAAAACCTGCACAAAGGAACAAAATACTGGGACAGCCACCGCTGGCCGACTGTTGAGTGACAACCGCACTTCGGCGTCTCAATACGTTTGGTGCGGTGGTCCCGTCCATACGCCGGCCGGGTCCGCCGCAGCCTGGTGTCGCCCACAGCCCCCCATCCAAGGGTCAGGCCACCGTCCTGCTGCCCCCACATGGCTGTGGAGGGGGGTGAGGGTCGGCAGGGTGGCTGTGGAAGAGAGTGGCAGCGGAGGGACCCTGAACGGGCCTGGGAGATGGGCGCGGGAGCAGCTGACACGCTGATGCCTGCACGTGCATGTGCAAACCAGCGGATAAAACCGGTTACAGCACAACGCAGTTAAACACGGAGGGAAGGTCTGATGCCCCAGCGACCCCTGCTTGGCACATGCAGAGGGACTGGCCCTGCCCAGTTCCCGCTCTCTCCCCTAAGATAAGCCAGAGACACACGGACGACATGGACCCCCAAACCGATGCCAGATATAAAAAGAGGGAACGAGGGGTACTGGGGAACACGCCGCAATGAGTCACTGGCCACGTGCGCCCTCCTCTCACGGTGCCCGAGACCGGTTAATTTTTAAACTGAGGACACTGTCGAGCCTTTCAGTGTCCAAAGCCAAGAGTTTTGCCGTGAGGCCTGAATAAGTCCCAAGAGACAGGCTTCACCCTAAAAGCTCACATTTCAGAACCGGATTGAGCTAGGGGTTCTGGTTACAGGGTGTTAGGGTGTCCTGGTAAACCTCTGCTGATAATAATTATGCATTCTGGACAAAAAGTTTCTTAAACCTGTTCGATGGCCCTGGGCAACGGCCAAAGCAATTCAAAGTGAACAGGTACAACCTGTGACGAGGGAAGCCAGCGGGCGAGCCGCCGAGAGGCGGCCCCCGACTGCAGCGGGAAGCTGGAAGGCGGGCCCCAGAGCGAAGGAGAAACCGCCAGGGCAGAGACCGCCCTCCAACCTGGTGACGTGCGACGAGCACGTGTAAGATTCTGAAGGACGCAGCAGGAAGCCAGAGGGACGCCTACAGCTACCCAGTGCTGGGGACACAGTGTGAGGTCCAAGTCCAACCAAGTCAGAGGAAGTTGGTCGGGAGGTAGAGGTTTCCACGAGATCCCCCAAAAAGATTGTGACTCCACAGAATCAGACAGCAGGAAGCAGGTAAGGACACGAAAGAGTCTGGAACGAAGCCTCCACAGGCCTGAGGAGAAATGCCTCTTTCTCACGTATCTGTGAGAAAGAGATCCCACATTCTCCAGAGGAGGCTGACAGAGCCCAGAACCAACACAACGTGACACCCGCAACATGGGAACACCGTCAAGGCCACTAGCTGTGAGAGGAGGCGGAACCGACACCGACTGTAATCAGGGGCCCTGCACCTCCTCCCCCCCACGCCCCTTTCCTGCCTCGTCCCTTTGCGCCCCACCTTTCCTAGCTCACTCGGGACAACGGTCAGCCTTTCAGTCGCCAGCCAGAGGCAGCTGCCTCCTCACTCTGGACTTTTTTAAGTGCTGGGCGGCCACTTGACATCAGGTGGCAAACCAGCTTTTGGGCTCCTGCTGTGAACCGAGCACTTGAGGTTTTGTTTGGCCTTTTTTAACCAGAATTTTTATGTATTACATGCAAGAAAGATTTTTAAAAGTATCAAGTCCTCCACGTTTCAGGCCTTGAGAGTTCCCGCCGCTCCTGGACCTCTTCTACGGGCTGTGCCCCCGGCCCTGGCCCCGAGCTGCTGGGGCGGCGCAGCGGGTGAGGGCTGAGGGTCCGAGGAGGGGACAGGCCGAGTGACACGAGCAGGCCAGCCTTCCCAGGGACGCCGAGCTCCTCCGAGGGTGACGTTTCCTGGGAAAATTCTTCCCGGGATATTCGAGCATTCAACTGATGCTGAATCGGGTCAATTTTTGTCAAATAATTCACACAAATTCAGAATAGGACTAAACTTCAATCCCTTCATTCTCTCACCGGTATCATGATGTCTGACGACAAACATGGTTAAATCCTAAAGCAGTCGTAACAATTTTGAGATGCCACTTAAAATTCAGAACATACCCTTAAGAAATACACATCTAGAAAAACCTGCTCGCGCGCACTCACGCACACACCACCCTGCCAGGGATGCTGCGTGTACCTCAAGCTCCTGTTTGTCAAATATGGCCTTCACCGGGGACGGCTGGGTGGCCGAGGCCAGCAGCTGCTGCAAGAGGATCATTGGAGGCTGTGGCCCTTCAGGAGACATGTCCCCCAGGTCAGGGGATGTGGCTGCTCCATCATCTGGATTTAAAAACAAAACACACGACATGGTATTTTCAACCATAGGCCTCTCTTGTATTACAGATAACGCGCTAAGCGTGTTAAACCGAGTACGATCTCTATCTAGCCCACCCAGCGCTAGACAACTAACGCCTTCGAGGCTCAGCTACCGGAGAGATGAGCAGCCTCCAGAGAAGCTTTACCTTCCTGCTGCTCGGCCTCTGTCCTTCATTACTCATCTGTCCCTTTGGAGCCAACCAGAGCCACCTCCCAGAGCCTTCGTGCCTTCGCTTTCTTGGTGCGCAGCCATTGCTCAGACAGCCCCTCTAGGGACAGGCCCTCTAGGGACAGACACCCCCTTGTGTATTTCTAGCCCTGGCTCTCCCTGCTGACCCTCATTCAGACCATGAACTGACAGCCATTCCAAATTCGGGTGCGGCGGTCAGCACTTCCTCTCTGCCCCAGGCCTGCTGGCACCCACCGCCTGGGGCCTACACAGTCCTGTATGCCATTGGAGTTGGCTGTTCGGTTTGGTGACAGTTTCAACTAATCCTCCCATATCCAGGAACCGGAAATCCTGCTCTTGAAGGATCAGAGAGTAAACAGGGTGTGTGTGTGTGTACGGCCTCAAATGCCATCAAATGGTTGTACCAACTGAAAGCCCCACTCGCGACGTATTAGAGCTGGGCCACGTTCTGGGCATCGAACCACCTGAGGGTCTCGTGAAGTGCAGACCCCCGCTTCTTGGGTCTCGGGCGCGGCCTGAGAGTCTGCAGCCCTAACACGTCCCTGTGTGCTGACGTGCTGCTGGCCCATGGGCTGCTCTCTACGCAGGGAGCGGGACAGTGGCGTCCCCTCCCTGCCTATCAGACGCCCTGTCTCTGCCAATTACTGGCCAGGCTGCAATCTTGCTGCCACATTTAGGAGCCATCTCTATGTTCCCGTTCATGGGCTGCCTGCTTGTGTCCCTGGCCTGCTTTCTACTACAGTATGCTTGCTGCCACATTTAGGAGCCATCTCTATGTTCCCTTTCCTGGCCTGCTTTCTACTACAGTATCTGTCTTTCTCACAGACCGACATGTGCTTCCTTGGGAGGGTACCTGTGTGTGCAGCTGTGGCCTCCTGAACAGCTGGCTGGGACAGGATCTGCCTGAGCTGGTCTTGATGGGACAGCAGCGCACGGCCCGCCTTCAGGATATACAGCTTCAGCTGTTGGCACCTCAGCAGGCCCAGGTCCACCTGTCCTGTGGAAGAAAAGGACTCAGCTCCCTGTGCCGCAGGGCCGCTGCTGAAAGCGGCACGGACAGCCCCGCCCTGTGCCAAAGATGTTCAGTGAGGAAGGCCTAGACCTTCCTTGAGCAAGGCCGGTGCTTCCAGGCTCACTTCCCCGGCCTCCCCTGCCTGCTCCCCACGCACCCACCTCCATAAGCCAGTTCGACACTGAGCTGTGTTAGCTGTTCCTAGCATAATCAAACGTTTTCCAAATTGCTGAAATCCTAACCAGATACCTCCGTCACAAACAAAAGACTTTCCCCTTGTTTGCCAAGACTCCTCTTGACACAAGGGGTCAGATGCTCAGCACAGCTCTAACTCTCCAGGGTGGCAGCCCGCCCTAGAGTCTGGTCGGATGACCGCGGCGATGCCTGTGGGGGGCTGAGGAGCGGGCTAGAGAAGCTGCCACAGAGACGGGGCTGGAGTGCGGTCGTCACAGTAGTGATCCCGAGCACAACACGCTGGGGGCCACGGAAGGCGCCGTGGCGGCAGGGGATGGAAGCGGCTACCTGAGACAGGTTCGCGCGCTACGCCCAGAGACACTGCCTGAGGGACAAGGCTGGCCACACCAGCCAACCTTCGTATTTCGCTCTGTCACCACGCCCAAGGTTCCGCACCCACCATAACTCAGCAATGGCCAACTCATCTGACCCCAAAGACCAGCGGTGACAGGAACAAAATAACAAACACTATCTAAGCCATACCAGTTCATCGGTAGCTGTTTCATCTCGAAGCCTCATCCACTAACCTGCAAATCCCTGCTTAGGTGACTTCTTTATCTTGTGTTTTTCCAATCTGCTTCCAGCGAGGTTCACCAACTGCGCCCAGACTGAGAGCATGGGCTCTGCGAAGGGCAAGTTCGCGATGCTGAACGGCACGGCAGGGAGCTGAGAGAGAGCACAGAAAGCTTCGAATGCACCCAATGCCAGAAAAAAAGATGTTCTGAAAGCTATCTTAACCAAGAGGCTTAAGTCTGTAATACCTCATACACCCGGGTCTTTTTACAGCTGAGAAAAGTAATTTCAAAAGGTGACATTCAAGGAAAGATAGAAATTTAACTGTATAAGAAATATAACCTAAATCAATTTTTTCTTTATGAACGTCTCAACAATTGTATCAGGGTGGTGGTTACGATTTTCTTAAGTATTTCCTATGCATTTCAAATTTTCTCCAACACATATATGTTTTTAAACAACCGAAAGCAGTGTTTTATAGAAAAATATAGTCAGACTACAACTTAAGTTACGTTGAGATAATATAAATCAGTCGCTGTCCCTATGCATGCCTAATTTTCAAATTTAGGATCACAGTAGCTGCCATGCCAATCAACACAATTACAAAGCATTTACCATATGATGGTCATTTTTTAAAGAAATCGCTTCTGGGTTTTTTAAAAGTTGAGTTGTTCGACAAAAACTAAACTTCTAAATTCACGCTTTAAGGTGATTAACGATAAAGAGGCTGCGGCCTCACAACGCCTTCTTCACTGCACCGCAGCGTCACGTCTTTCGAGGCTACACAAAGTGAACCCGGCAGGCGGCGATGGCCGTGCTGAGGCTGGCCAGCTTCCTGGACGCAAGAGCCACCTGCGGGGCATCCCCGCCAGTGCTGACGCTGTACCCCATCCTAGCACACAGCCCTCTACCTCATGTTTTGGCACTGGCCCAAGGCCACCTACCGGTTTCAGCTGATTCAACGGGCAAATACGACACGTGCGCATGTCCGCGAACTGCACGGTGATTCTGCCCTTCGGGGTGATACGCGTCACGGTGCCTTCCCCGAACTCGTCGTGTGTGACCTGGCCACCAAGGCGCAGGCGGCCGTCGATACCTCCGATGACCGCCAGGACCGCCATGAGGCCGCCCACGTCCGGGTCCCCAGAGTCGGGCAGGCCGTCATCCAACAGGGCCTAGGGCACAGAGACCGGGCTGTGGCCGAGTGCCCGGCAGTTGGCACGCTTGGTCATCACCAAGCGTTGTCCGGGTGCCTGGGGCAAACCGCAGCATTTGAAAGCACAGGCACCCACCCCGCACGCATGGCCCCCGCAGCTGCGGGCGGCGGCGCGCAGCCGGGCATTGATGTGCGCGCTCACGAGCCCGCGCCACTGGCCCAGCCGGTGCAGTGCGCGCAGCAGGGCCACCGTCTCCTCCGCCAGCGTGCTGCTGTGTGTGGCCGTCAGGGACGCCTGCGGCCGGGCCCGCCGCCTCGCCACAGGGTCTGCAAGACAGGACGGGGGCGCTGCCGGGCCTGCTCGCGAGCAGGGGTGCCGGA
>NW_006432224.1:171355-180669 GCF_000325575.1 Pteropus alecto | reverse complement strand
GCCCGCCTGTGCCTAAGCTGGGGCCTGGCCGTGGGCCCCGCAGTCCCGCCCGCCCACCTGGGGCACAGTTACCTGCCGCTGCAGTGCGGCGGCCGTGAACGGCGCGTGTCCCTCCACCACCGTCAGGAGCAGGGCGATCCACCGAGGGGAGCTGAGGGCTGCGCACATGCGCGACGTGACCGCGATGCTGCGCACGAAGCCCAGCGAGCACCAGCCCCGGTGCTGCTCACGGCGCACCTGCCGCTCAGGGGAAGCTGCGGGCGGCAAGAAGACAGCCTGGCACAGAGGTCCTGGAGAGGCGCGGTCAGTCTCGACCCTCCCTTTCCCGGCTACACCTCCAGTCAGAAGCAGCACTGCCAGAGCTCCGCCATTCACTGACGCAGAGTGAGGAGCCAGAGAAGGCTCTCGGATTAGCGTAAGGAACACCGGCAACACTTCACGCCCTACAGTACACGTGGCAGCTCACACTAGCTACGGAACAGTGTCACTGACTGTTCCCAGGTAGTGGGGAAATGATTCGCTATTAAATGGCGTTATTTCTCAGACAGCGTCCATTTTATTCTGAATCTCATGTTTTAAGTATCCCCCGTGACGTCACTCATGTTTAAACTGCACCATGAGTTGCCAGCCCAAGTGCGAGACAGAATGAGCACGAGGGAAGCTTCGCACACGCTGATCTGACTGCTCCTGCCGGCCTCCGGGTGGGGCTGCCCTCTGCCCTAGCAGAGGCTGTGAAGCAGGGGGGCACCACCTCGCCTCCTCAGAACCCCCCAACCTCCGGGGTCCGCCCTTATGCCCTCCAGGCGGACAGGGACACCACCTCTTAGACACTCATCCTGTGCCATCACACTCACACCCTACACAGCCACCCAGTCGGACGAGCTCACCCCACACCGTCACACGCCCTACCACAATCGTACACTCACATGCTCACTCACAAGCACTCACACGGACACACACCCGCTGCCCCTACTTCTACACACTCACATTCACTTACGCTCAAACAGTGTAGGGGCTTGAAGTGTGTTCACCCACCACTTCGGAATGCGACCCCATTCGGAAATAAACTGCTTGCAGGTGTAATTAAGAAACTAGATTAGGGTGAACCCTAAATCCGATGAAAGTCCTTATCAGACAGGAAAATACACAGAGACACTGGAGACGTGTCCACATGAAGATGAGGCAGAGACTGGAGTGATGTGGCCACAGGCCAAGGAGGCCTCGGCCACCAGCAGCTGGGAGAGGCAGGAAGGAGCCCATCCTGGAGCCTCCGGAGAGAGTGCGACCCTGCCACACCTTGACCTTGGCCTTCTGGTCTCCAGACGGAGACAGTTGTTAGGCCGCCCAGTCTGTGCTACTTTAACGAGCCAAAACAGCTGCCAAGTTTGTGCTAATGCGTAACAGCCGCACCGGGGCGCGCACGCACGCGCACACGCACACGCACACACACGACTCCGCGGGTCCACAGCCCCTCACGCGTACGCGTCTTGTCCGTCGTTCCACTCTCCACCAACGCGCGCAGCAGCCCGCACAGCGTCTTGGTGGCGTCGTTCTGCATGACTTCGGCGTGGATGGCCGCGGACAGACAGAGGGTCTGCAGCAGGTTAACGGTGCTCGTGAGCATCACTGCGGTGGGGTGGATGCTCTTGTCCATTTGTTCGGCTTCTGAAAGAGAGAATCGTGTGAGACACCGTAACCCCAAATGGAACTGGAGGCGCCCCTATGTGTAATTTAGGACTCATACTTTTCTTACTGCAGAAAGGGAAGCAGCCCTTTACAACATGGCGTTCAGGACGCACTCGAGGCTCACCCTAAGCTGCTTGCCGACGAGCGGGCTACACCCTGGTGGAGGCGGAGGGCCTCCCGCACGCGGCCTCCACAGCGGGAAACCAGAGGCCTATGGGTTCTGGACGAGGAGGCGCGAGGCGGCTGGGCCACGCTTCTGTCGCTCAGCCAGCCCTACTCAGACCTCACTTCCCTGAGTGACACCCGGCAGCGAGGAGGGGCAGCTGGCCTGGGTGTCATGCGCTGCCGACCACCAGGCGGGGCTACAGTTGCGCCCACATTCGTCACCTGTGCCGATGGGCCGCGGCCCCCATGAGCACACACTCGGAGCAAACCATCCGCCCTCCGCCGAGCTCAGCCCCTCGGCTTTCCTGGGAGCCAGGGCACACTGCACGCCTGGTCAGAGCGTGAGCTGGGAGCCAGCACACAGGCCTCCCGCACACCACAGGCTTCACGCACGCATCCCAGGGGCCCTGGGACATCTAAACACACGCAGCCCTCCTCTCACAATGCAGATTTCCGGGGTCCCTCCAAGCTGTCACCTCTGCTGACTAACTCCCCCCTCGGAGGGACAAGGTGTGAGGAGGCCACCCCTGCTCTGGCGGGCTCCTCAGCGAGGCGGCCGATTTCAGGGCCACACCACAGCCCCGCCTCAGAGCCCGGGGCTCACACACACCAGACCCTCAGGCCAGCCCGCCTGACCACGCTGTCCGCAGGTGAGGCCGGGTGCTGTCCTCAGCGTGGCCACGAAGGCTGGCGGGGCCACGCTGGACCCGCAGCCCGCAGGCACGCACCGGAATCGTCCTCCGTGTCCGAGTCCTCCGCCGAGGGCCGCGCGCAGGCTGGCAGCTCCGCCAGCTTGAGGTCGTACTTCCCTTCCTTGCCCATCCTGTAGGAGTTGGTGCTGCCCGTGTCCCACTGGACCCGGATCCACCCGTCCTCTCCCAGGTCGCCGATGACACGGCCGAGGCCAGGGGGCGGCCCGTCCTGGGGAGCCAGAGCACAGACCAGTCAGGGGCTGTGGGCCCGCGCTGCGCAGCCTGCTGAGCGCGGCGGTGACACCACGTGCGGCTCCGAGACCCCAAGCCCTCCAGCAGCGCGCGCAGCTCCCAGCGTCACCTGCTACTGAGCACCAGCAAACCGGCTCACGTCCCCTTGGCGAGAGGCAAGTGGGGACCAGCCCGGTCCTGGCCCCCTGTTCCCTGGCCCCTCAGTGCCTCACAGACACCTGGACGAGCAGCCGCACCCCTGCGCAGCCCCAGCCCTCCGTGCCCCTGCGTCTTGTGTCAACAAGGGAGAGCTGTCTGGGGGTGTGCCGCCCGCTCTGGGACACGCAGGTTTCTGAGGTGACTGGCAGGCCCTGCCCTAGCGGGAGGCCGAAAGCCCCTCAACATGATGAGGGTGCTCCCAGCCCGTAGGCAGGTGAGCACAGTCATCGGCCAGCAGCGACGGCAGTGACGCAGACACCAGCCCAGTGACCTCTACCTGGGGAGCCACGTGCTGTGAGGAGAAACAGGAAGGTGACCACACCCAGCAGCCGCTGGAGCCTGCTGGACAGCGCTGGACAATGCTGGGATCCCCAGGGGGCTACGTGTCCTGCTGTCTTGCTCACTCTAGGCTGCACCTCGGTTTGAGCCGCCCCTCCTGGCAGACCTGAGCCTGCGCAGCGCCCTGCACAGGACGCTGTTCTAGTTGTCTGAGTCCATCGATGACCTTGTCATCGTCCGCTGCACATGTCCTGAGTCAAGGCCATCATTTATTCCAGTTCCCACCCACTGAGGCATGCAGGTCGGAGGTGAGCGAGCGCAGGGGCGAGGACATGGCCGCCGCCTCTGAAGCGGCCTCTTAGTACCTGGTCTCCCCACTTCCAGTCCACGCCCCTTACAACCCGGGCTCCGATCTTCATCATGGCAGCCAGCTCGGGCCCGGAGACCGGGGGCTGCATGGGCGTCGCCTCTCTCCTGGTCTCCTCGAGGACCGTGGCACCGCGGGCAGACGTGCCCAGGTCCTCCTCGGCGTTCTCACAGCTGGGGCCTGCCAGGCAAAGAAGCAGTCAGGACTGGCAAACCCCCGCTCCTAACCAGTAAGTACCGATGAAGACCCTTTTAAATCTTTTAAAGACTCCGTAGCCTAGAGTGTATTTTTATCAATACAATAAACTCTATGTAGCTTTACTGACGGGAATTAGTATTTTTTTAAAAAGGTAAGAGACGGGCAAAACATATAAACGTATATCAGAAGATATAAAAGATATAAAAGCAAAGTGATTTAAGTGAGAAAGATACTCAACACTTATTGTTACTAGGACAGATAACAATCCAAATGTCCGACAATGAGAAAATGAACTTGGACTATGGTCCTGCGTGGAACAGAGCTCACGGGAGGCCCGGACTGCGTGCGCAGAGTCCCGCTCACAGGGCTGGCCCTCAGCGGGTCGGTCACTGACAGGCATCGCTGTGTGAAGCCGTCTGCACAAACCACGTGGTCTCTGCTGAAACCTGCTTCCTCGGGGGTCTGGAACCTGGGCACGTGCCAGGCAGAGGCGCCCACGTGACCAGCCCTGTGAAACTCTGGGCACCGAGTCTCTGCTGAGCTTCCTAGCAAAGGACACACCATGTGCTGTCACAGCTCGCCGGGGCACTGGAGTGCATCCTGTGGGGCTCCCAGGGAGGACTGTCCTGGTTTCTCTCAGACTTCACCCATGCGCCTCTACCTTGGTGGACCTTGCTCTGTGCCCTTTCGCTGTAATGAACTGTAGTTCTGAGTGTGACCAGATGCCGAGCCTGGCAGTTCTCCTACTGAGGCCGCAAACAGGAGGATGGTGGTGGGGACCTTCTAGAACCACCTCTCTGAAATACTGCAAAAGCACCGTTTGGTAAAAGGAAGACTGAAGGGGTGGGGCACGATGGAGACGGGGCCCGCGGTGGCTTCGGAGAACTGAGCTGTCAGTAAGCACGACCCGCATGGCCTGCCGGACCCTAGCGACTGGGCCTTGCTGCTAACGGGTGGGGTGCGCAGCCCCAGTGACTCCCCAGGCGTTTACTCTCTCCTGCGGGTGGGAGGGACGAGCTTCCGAACACCATGCCCAAAGGTGGGCTGGGTCAAAATGCAAAAAGGATGTGTTCCTCTCTCCTCCGAGAGGGCAGAAAAGGTGGTTCAAGTCCCCGGGCTGGAGCTGAGCTCCACGCAGACTGGGGAACAGTTCTTCTCAGGCCAGCAGGGCCTCTGGAGGCCCCGGGAAGGGCAGGGAGCATTCCAGCTAAGCTCTCTCCAGGCAGCCGTGACATTAACCCTGTAAATAGTTGAATTTGCTGCCAAGGGTTCAGATACATTTGTAGTAAGAAAAAGGGGGGGGGGTGCCTAAGTGGCTTTGTACTTGTGGCTACTGTACCTAGACACACACAGGAAGAGTTGTTCTAAAATGCCATCTGCTCATTTCTTAGATGGAGAGAGGTCACCCCGATCAGGGGAAGCGGCAGGCAGACCTGGGCGTGAGCTCATGAGACACCCCTGCTTGCTTTCTGCAGCCAGTAGACAGGCTGGGACTTAACAGAAAAAGCCCCATAATTAATGATTTGTGCTATGACTTTAACCTATTGGATCCTCTGGGGAAAAAGGGAGACAACATAAAAAGGCAATTTCTAGGTAGAAATACACTTTTGATACTTTTAAAGTAATTTTTAGTTGCTAGTGGGGCCTTAAGAAGTCAGATGTCTGACTCGGAGTGACCGTTTTCCAGCTTGATGCACATTTCTGAAAGGGCCATGTGACCACAAAGACCAGCAAGACCCCATGGCTTAGGAAAGCCTCAGATTTTCCCTCAGCCTTGGAACGCTGACCCCGCAGTACCTCGGAATTTCAGGCAGAGAACATTATACACAGTCAGATGTAATGCATGTACAGAACACTCTACTCAAAAAGAGGAGACACGGCCTGCTCCGGGGAACGGGGAACGTGCTCCAGGGCAGACGGCATGCTGGGCCATGAAACAAGGTTCAATAAATTGAAATGAACTAAAATCGCACAAATTATCTTCTCTGACCATAATGAAATGAAAGCAGAAATAACAGAAGGAAAACTGGAAAACTCACAAGTATGTGGAAAATAAACCACCTAACCAGCCAAAGGAAAAAAAGAAACAAGAGAAATAAAATTATATTTTGAGATAAATAAAAACAAACACGTGGCATACCAAATTACAGGATGCAGCAAAAGCAGTGCTAAGGGGAAATTTACATCTAAAACAGCAAATACTAAAAATGAAGAAAGATCTCAAATCAATAACTTAACTCTATACCTAGAGAAACTAGAAAAATAGGAAGAAAGCAGAAAAAAGGAGAGAGTGAAGATTAGAGCAGAGATGAGTACAGAATAGGAAGACGATAGAATCAACAAAATCAAAAGACGGTTTTGTGAAAAACATCAACAAAACTGACCGTCTTTTAGGTACATTAAGAAAAAAGAGAAGATTCAGGCAACTGAAACCAGAAATCAAAGCGGTGACAATACCACCGATTCTACAGAAATAGAAACCATTCAGAGAGCAGTGTGAACAACTGCATGCCAACGGATGTGCAAATCTAGATGAAACGGGTAGAGTCCGAAAAATACACGACTTACGTGAACTGAATCGAGAAACAGAAAATGTATATAGACCTATACAACAAAAGATGGAATCAGCAATCGAAAGCCTCTCAACAAAGAAAAACCCAGAACCCGATGGATTAACTGCTGAATTCTACCAAGCGTTTAAAGAAGTAAAACCAATTCTCTAACTCTTCCAAAATCAGAAGGCAACATTTCCTACCTCATTCTGTGAGGCTGGCATTACCTCGGTAACAAGAAAACTATAAAATGCTGCTCAAAGAAATGAAAGACCTAAATAAATACGAAGCCGTCCCACGTTCGTGGAATAACAGACTTAACACCGTTAGTGGAGCGATACCCCCGACGCAACCGGAAGCATCAATACCATCCCTGGAAAACCCCAGCGGCCTCTTCTGCAGACACAGAAAAGCCAGCCCTGAAATTCCCATGGAAACGCAAGGAATCCAAAGTACGTTTGACCCTGCAGTTCCGCCCCACAGGGTGCGACCTGAGAGCAGACAGGTGTGCAGGTGGAACCTTGTTCACAGACGCAAGCAGCGCCCGCCACGGCCAGAGCTCCTCCAACGCACGCGCGGATAACTGCACGCGATGCGCTCAACGGCACGACGCTTCAGCCGTGAAGACGAGTGAAGGGCCCTATGCACTACGGTGAATGAGCCAGAAACGTGCGGCTGAAAATTGCGTTTCATGGCCACGGACTGTCCAGCAGAGCAGACCCACAGAGGCAGGCAGGTCTGTGGCTGCCGACAGCGGGAGGGACCGGGAAGTCCGGGCCAGACAGTGCGGACGTGCGTGTGGCGGTGGGCAATTACGGAATGCGGCAGGGTTGACGCCTGTGCGACACTGTGGCTGTGCTTCACGCCACCAGCCTATAAACTCGCGGGGGGCGGGAATGAACAGTTTTACGTGATTCGAGGTTGACCACAGCCAAACAGGCTGGGGGAGAGGGCCTGCGCGGCGCCCACCCACCGATGAGCCTCAGGGCCGTCTGCGCGAGGGCCAGCGTGCCGGAGTTCAGCAGCAGGTTCAGGCTGTGCGCGCCGTGCTGCACCGTGAGCACCCGCAGCAGCACCAGGAGGAAGCGCGCGTGCGGGGTCGTCCCCAGGCTGGGTCCCGAAGGGTTCTCGTTGGCGAGGATCTGCAGGGGCACAGGCTGGACACCTAGAAAGCATCGGCACCCACGTAAACTTCTTGTGCGTAGACACGAACACAAACATGATACGAAAAGCATCAGCGCTTTTTAAACATCGTTTTCCCGTGGATTTCCAGAGCGTGGGCATCGGGCGGTGTCTGTGTCGCTTTGCGATAGTTCCAGTTCTAACACTCCACGTTCGGCTCTCTCCATCTGTCCACGAAACTTAGCCCTCTGCCCTTCCGAACAGCCCTGGTGGCTTCCCCATTCCATTTCAAATATAACAGATACGTCTAATTTCCCTTCCACGAAATCAACCCTAGCATTGCCCTGTTCATGCTCGAGCCAGCCACGAAATGAAGCATTATGTTAATACGGGATATATATTTTAGGGCGTGTGGTTTAAGTGATAAACACGAAAACGTTAAGATGTCAAAGCTTGACTTTAGAATACTACGTGATTTGTGTTTTTCTGCCAAATTTTGAAAACTTTGTTTATAATCTGAGACAGCTTAAAGCAGCTTAGATCACCATTCTAATATACAAAGTGATCGAAGCCTTCCCGAAAGCAAAACTCGGCACTTGTGCGTTTCTGCAACATATCGTTGAGGGGCAAACTATACGAAATAATGCCGCTGTGACTGCGGACATTGCTTCGATATCGATTTTAACACAGCCTTTGAACCGTCAGCTTGTTCTAACTCACCAAGCTCTTTAAATTTGGCATTGGCATCCATCAAAATATTTCGAATATTCTGCACGGCCCAAGCATACAGCTTGCCAAATGTCACTTCCAGCAGCATCCGATTAAAAGGTGGGATCAGATCAACATCCTTCAAACAATCCGTAAGGGGCTCCCTTTCAAAGATAAAGAATTTTACTTAGAACACGGCCAGACTGGAATCTCACTAGGACAATGTGTTTTTTGCCGCAGCTTCCTTAGTTAAGAAGAAACGTTATAAAGATTCACCCTGTGTTGATGCCCTCCGGGATAAGTCTCTGCCATCCACAGAACACAGCATACTGCACGGATGGAAGCAGAAAGTTTTTCGTTGCCAGCTGTAATATCGTGTCTATCCCTTCCAGGCGAACCTCCGCTCTCTCCAACTGCAGAACAGCAGGGCAGGCAGTCAGGTACGGTGGGCACGGCGCGGTGCTCAGGGCAGCGTTCCAGCCCCGTACCTGTTTCAGCAGACACTTCCTCATCTTCTCCACGTCCACCGGTTCTTCTTTAAGGGCGAAGTCGGCAATCGTGCTGAGCAGTGCAGACTGCGGGTAAAGCTCCTGGACGTTCTGCTTCAACCACTTGTACCTGTGAACACCTGTAACTGTGCTCAGCAGGGGCTGCCATTTATCCTAAGAAAACCAATTTTCATGGGTTTACCCCACTCATATTGACACGTGCTCAATTAAGTAAAGAAAGTGTTAAGTGCCAACAGGTTTAAATTGATATTTTATATCTCTACTTATGTCCTTCGGAGCAAGCCACCTTGGCACACCAAGTTAACTATCAACTACACTGACAGCCTTGGGAGCCAGCCAGGACAGTTTCTGGAGCAAAGAGTACATTCAATGAATGGATGGATGGATGGATGGATGGATGGATGGGTGGATGGGTGGATGGGTGGATGGGTGGATGGGTGAACGAATTGATGGATGGAAGGATGCTGGATGGATGGATGGATGGATGGTGGGACAGGGGATTAATGGTGGGGGGATGAATGGATGGATGGACAGATGGACAGACGCACAGATGGATAGATGGATGGTGGATAAATGGATGGATGGA
>NW_006432224.1:154872-169470 GCF_000325575.1 Pteropus alecto | reverse complement strand
ACTGCTGCCGGGGTCCTGGGTGGGGGGCCCATAAGTGTCCTTGTCGGGACTCCCTCACCCAGAGCATCTCCAGGACTCAGACAAGTTGTGCACTTAAGGGTTTGCTCAGGGACGATCAACTCAGGATTTACTCATATTCTAGTTATTTAATAATGCAAAGTCTTTCCCACATCCCTACACAGCTGCTTCCTGAAAGTAATATTAATTCTAATTCCTTTTATATCAGAAAGCTCGGTATTTCAAAGAAAAACCCCTCTCTACAAGAACGGCAAGACTCCTGCAAAGACGCGACATCCCTACGTACCTCCGCCCCGGGACGAGCGGCAAGAACGCCTCCCACGCCCCGTCAGTTCGCTGAGCCTGACAGTGTTTTCAGCACCGACCTACTAGTTACCAAATCACAGCGCACTCAATCCCAAAGTCGCGCCACGACCTGCTGTCTGGGAAAAAACCAAGCCGGGTCCGAGCGTTCAAGCTCGAACGCCCCCGGTGAGCACGGCCGTGGCGCAGCAACGCCAGCGAGCGGCTCCGACCCGGTCACGGCCTCTGCCGCGCGGCGGACGCGCGCACGTGACAGCACTTCCCACCTTCCGCGCTCTCACCTTTCTTTTTCCTTCGCTCCCGAATTATCTTCTGGGCTATCCTCCTCCAGCGGGGCACGGAACCTAACAGTTTAAACTTGGACATTATGGACAGATCGCTGCAAACCGCGGGTCTCAGCTCGTTAAAGAGGAATCTCAAACGTTCGATGACCGGGGCGCAGACCTCCTTGTAAGAGCGGCCCTGCTCCTGATGTGTCTACGAAGTCAAGCGAGAGACAACGACACTTTAGCAACGGCTGCGGCGCACGGAAGAAAGACAGCCGGAACCCCTTTACCTTAATGAGCGAGCATTTCGCCTGGTAGACAACTCTGCACACGTCCACCACTGACTTGGGCAGCGCCCTGTGCTTGACTTGTTCCATACCAAGTGTACCGGCGTGAGCTAGAGACAATGCCACGTGACCTGGGAAAGACATTCACGTGAGGGGCAGGGCGAGAGTATGTACCGCACGTCAGTCAAGGTCTCCAGAGGGCGGAAACGTCAAGCTTCATACCTAAGTCTTCGTGCTTCAAGAGGCAGCAGAGTAGCAAGCGGCCGACCTCTTCCACGGGATGCTCGGGAGGAAACGTGATCGGCGTGGTCAGGTGGCACTGCCTACAGTACCTTTCTATCTGACACAGAAAGTCCTGCAACGCAAACAGTTGGAGGCAACTCCCGAGCCACCGCAGCACGTCGTCGTGAATGCTAAACACACGCTGCAGCTTCCGGTGACTTTGCCTTCGGTGTCGCTGGCATTCCGAACCAAACCAAGCCGTCCCCTCTGACCCAGCCCTCCGAAAAACGTGTAAACAGCAGCGCCAAGCTGCTCAAAGCGCGCGAAGGTGCTCACGGGTCGAAGCCCGGAGGCGGACGGGAGGGCGCTGGGTGTGCACGGTCGCGCTCACCTTGACGTTGTGATCCTGCACGTTGTTGTCAGCGAGGGCCTGCAGGAACGCCTGGGAATGGTCGCCCAGGGCGCGGCCGTGGGAGCACAGCCGGGACTTGCTGGCGGGAGTGCCTCCCGGAGAGCTGCAGTGGTCCTCGTCTTTCTCCTCATTGTAGCTGTAGTGGATCTGGCTGGTCTGCAGGCCCCCAGAGAAGACGGATGACTGGAGCCACTCTGGGAAGTGCAAACATTACAAAACCCTCAGCACTGTTCAGACTGAGCCGCAACAAGAAAAAGAACTGAATACTTGATTTAGATGAAACTGTGCATCGCTCATGTGAAAGTCACAGCTGGCAGTGACAGAGGCTGGCTTCGAATCCATACACGGGCCCATCTTGTCCCGTCACGCTCTGCTGTGCTGTGCTTCGGTGTTTTCATGAACATCGAGGCAGACCCTCCACCAGCAAAGACCAGGACTCGCTGAGGCTCAGACTGTGGTCAGCATTTTGAGCAACGAAATATTTTTTAATTACAGCGTTTTAGGCACGACGCTATGGCACACCTAACAGACTACAGTCTGGTGTAAACAGAATGTTTACACGCACTGGGACACCGAAAACTTCGTGTGAGTCGCTCCATTGCGACGTTCGCTCTGCTGCGGCGGGCTGGAGCCCACCGCGCAGCATCTCCGAGGCCTCCTGTGCCTACGTGAGTAACCAGGACGTGCTGCCTGGTTACTCAGCACGCCTCAGGCCTGGCACCAGCACTCGGGGCGAGAGTCCCATTCTCATTTACCAGCTGCCCGCACGGGAAGACCGGGCTTCGCATTTGAACAGGGAAGGGGGTGCTAAGGCACCACTCACACAAGTTGCTGACCGGGCAGCTGCATGCCACGAAGTATGACGGGGGCACGGGGCTGAGGCAGCGCGGCCTCCGCTGTGCAGTCAGTAAAGGACCTGCTAACCTATTCGCAGAAAACACAGTTTCTCTTACTGGCACATTCGACCTCGACGGGAGACAGCGGCGTGCTCACAGCTAAATAGGAGGCGTGCAAGCCGAGAAGCAGGCCCAGGTTCCTCTCTGTGTCCATCAGGGGCGAAGACAGACTTCCCAGGTCTGGGACAGTGACGACTTCTTGGTCAGGCTGTGAGAAACGAAAGTCACTGTCAGTCTGAGAAAACAGGGTTGACGAAAAACAGCAAACCGGGAAAAGTGAAACTCTTGTCCCTTCACAAGCTGCACGGCTGTGAGGAAGCGAGCCAGGTGCTCAGGGCCTAGTCCCGCGCCCTGCAACCAGGGACTCACACCGCCACCCACACAGCGGAGGACCCTCGCCGTGCCGGCCTGCTGGTGGGGGACCGCGGCGCGCGACAACACCTGTGCTATGATATTCTTTGGGGAATGAGACAGAAGTTTCTAGAAGCAGTATTCATGATGTTATGCGAAGAACCCAAAGAGAAACAAAAACATGACATGATAGTATTGCTGTCAGTGAGCTGTGACCACACATGTGGAAAAAATAAAGTCATTCACACGACCGTCGGAAAGACGTTTCTATTCTAAAGAATGACACTACTTCTTCTCCAAAATACATCGCTTAAGATGGCACGTCGTTCCAAATGTCTATCTAAGTGCACAATGAAATTGTGAAGACCCAAGGTTAACCTCCTTTTTTGTGTGAAAGAGTCTACACTTCTAACAAATTAGCGATTAGAAAATAATGTTTCAAGACCAGTACATCACACAAATAAATGTCAAGTTACTTATCCTGATGTCAGACAGAGGGTCCCCGCCACACCGCGTGCACACCGCACACGGCCTCACCTCCAGGTACTGGCCCACGCAGAAGGCGTGCATCGACTCCCGCGTGTCTTCGAACTGCAAAGCAGCTTCCAGAGCTACAACTGGGTCCTCCCCTGCAAACTGAGCTGGAACGAGAGGAACAAAGGCACGTGGCTCCCAGGCTGCCGGCCCGGGTGGCGGCGGCAGGAACGGCGATGTGAAACAGACCGGGCAGGTTAACGCCAAAGTTAGGGTCACCAGAGTATAACGATCTGTCACCCACATCCGGGGCTGCCCAGGCTAACTGAGAAGTTGGGACGAGTTCCAACAAGTGTTGGAAGAACAAAATTGCATCACGATGAGAAATTCTTCAAATGATAGGACGGACTTCGAAGTCACAGACAGGTTCAAACGTGAGGGCTGGAGCAGTAGTACTTAATTAAGCATTTAAAAGCCAAATGCTTAAAATGACATCTGCTGCAACTCTTAGCCACGAAGCAGAAAGCGTGTTCTTACCAAGAATACTATTCCCTGTTAACGACTGGGTCTGGAAGTCCTTTATGTCATACACTTTCCCATCGATCACGGTCCAGAAGCCTCCATCTTTATTGTGGTTCTCCAAATCAGCTTTGCGTATGAGTGTCACTTCCTCATTGTTTCTGCAGTTCTGACCTGTAAAAAATGACTCTGTATATACAGAAACCATAATCAATAAATCAATAAATCAACAGATGAAACGACTAGAACAAACTGTAAGAACATAAACAGACAACTCCACCATCACGATGAGAGCAAGCACCTCTTGCAGTAACTAACACCACAAACAAGAATTTGGCAAGGATACAGAATGATTTCAAAAACAAAAACAAAACCACCACCACATGAGCAGCTGGAGAAACAAGCTGACCACAGCCCGAGAAACAGCGCATCTCAAAGACCTCAAAGAAATGCGGCAGCGGGGCAGGAACGCCGACCGCAGCGCAGTTAAATCGGAAACAGGTAACAAAAATAAAATGAAATTTCTCCACATGTTCGAAATTATGGAATATATTTTCTAAGTCATACAAAATTCCCAGAAAAAAAGTAACTACGGAAATTAGAAAACATGGTGAAATGAACGACAATGGAAATACTGCAGATACTGACGACATGCAGCTAAATGCACATCTGAGGGGGCATCTCAACTTCAAATGTTTATATTAGGGAAAAAGAAAAGCTAAATGCAAACAAGTTAATAAACATCGAATCAATAAAATTCTATGAGTTAATAATGACACTCAAAGAAACGTCCCTGGTCACCTTTGGAACTGCTAGGACAGCAACTCGATGTCATGAGAAACGGTTAGAGGGGGTGGATGACGTCTCTCCTGCGCAAACTGTACCTCATGCTAACCAAACGGCCAAGGGCCAGGGTGCTGGGGATCTCAGAGGGCAGACTACGCACGAACTCCCTGGACCACCCGAACAGAACTGGGGGAGGGGCACCCAGAATCACGGGCCTCCGAGCCGACAAGACAGGCAGCTGACCCCTGTAACCACAGTCCAGAGAAAACGTAAGTGATAGGAAACATGAGACTGGATGAAGAAAATGCGATCGGCGAAGTTCGAAAAATGTGAAATGCTCCAGCACACATTCCCTGCCTCTCTGAAAAATAAATAGTACGTTCAAAGAAAGGGAGGAGGGGCCTGGAGTTAGGCTGTCGGGTAAGGAGACCAGGAGCACGCATCGACCCACTGCGACGTGCGGCACTCGCGTGCAGAAATGAACTCCAAGTAGGTCAGACACCTAAAAGCCATCGAACAGCTAGAGGTAAGAGCTAAGACTGAAAAATATAAATAAAGCTGTCAGGAGAAAACAAGAGAAAAGCTTCATGACATTGGATGTGGCAAAGATTTCGTGGACAAACCACCAAAAGCATGGGCAACAAAAGAAAAAATAGGCAAGTTGCACTTCACCAAAATTAAACATCAAAGGACACTATCGACAGAACAAAAAGGTAACCCGCAGAATGGGAGAAAACGTTTGCGCATCATATGGATCCGGAACTCCTAACACTCCACGACAGCAACCGAAAAAACCTGACGCGAAGAGAGGAAAAGAACTTGAATGGACATTTCTCCGAAGATATGGAAGTGGCCAATAAGCACGCGGACAGATCCGTGTGACTACTTATCCTGAGGGGAGACCAAATCAAAACCACAATGTTGTAAGTACCGCTGCATCGATGAGGACGGCTACCATCGAAACCAAAGCCAGAAACAAAAGCCAGGCCTGGCGAGGACGTGGCGAGACAAGAAGCCTCCCTGTGCCCCGCTGCAGCCCTGCGGGGAACGGCATGGCGAGCCCTGGGAAGGTCAGACGCCGAATTTCTGCTCCACACTACGAGAGAGAAACCGAGGAACGAGAGCTGTCAGATCGGACACAGACGTCCACTTGACCAAGCAGACCAAGGTGCTGCTCCGGTCAGACGCCGAATTTCTGCTCCACACTACGAGAGAAACCGAGGAACGGGAGCTGTCAGATCGGACACAGACGGCCACTTGACCAAGCAGACCAAGGTGCTGCTCCAAAAGAGTGACCAAGGACAGCTCTTTCGCCCAAAGGTGCTGAGTGACAAACGATGTGTGACCTCTGGGAACGGAGGCCGAACAATGAACTGTCATGCTCCGTGGGGATGAACATCGGCGCGCTGCGGGAACCTGGCACTGCGCGCTGAAGCCTGCCTTACGAACCGCGAAGCAGCAGACGGAAAAACGTTGAAGCAGGCAAACTCCCAGGGCGCGTGCCCTCGGGGGATGACAGGGAGTGCTGGGGGTGCTGCCAGCGCCCCTTTCCTGATCTGCACGATGTCAGGCAGTTTTCTTGGTGACAAATGAGCGGGGTTCTGTACTTTCACGTGCATGTCACCGTTCACAAGAAAAACAGGTTTTAAAGTAAGTACGTTTTAGTCTACGGCCATGCCACCCTGAACAAGACCGATCCCCTCGGATCTCAGAAGCTAAGCAGGGTCGGGCCTGGTGAGTACTTGGATGGGAGACCACCTAGGAAGACCAGGTGCTGTAGGTGTAAAAAAATAAAAAATAAGGGATTGTAAGCTGACAGGGTCCTTGCAATCTGTGAGGTCAGCCAAGGGTTGCCTCGCCTACAAAGAAAAATGAGTAAGTTTGAACTACTGATCCAACGATATCGAGCACAGAGACAAAAATAACCACTGAAGTTCATAAAAATAGACAGATGGTGCTAAAAATATTAGCCCTATTAAAAAAATAAGAAACAAGACCCTAAGCTTGGTTTCCTCAGGACGACTGCTACTCCTTGTTTTAAGCTCCTATGTCCTAAGGTGGAGGAACAGCCCACCTTGCTTGAGTTTCTCCATGAAATGAAAGTTGAACCACAACTTCGATTAAGTCAACGAGTCCAGGAAGTCAGAACCATACAGAGTATGGTGACTTAGACTTAGATTCAAAACCGTCAAAGAGAAGACAAGCGTCGTCCCATCTGGTAAGCACGAGACGTCCAGTACGGAAGAGCTCCGTCGCGCCGAAGCTGCACACTTGGTCACGTCAGGCACCACCGGTAAGCCCAGAAAGTCACCCCGGGCTCGCCGTCTGCCTCCAGAGCTGGGCTTTGTCTAACCACCTCAACAGCACCTTCTGCAGACACCCAAGCAAGGGTTTTCCAGAACTTTCTAAAAGAACCCATTTCAGGATGTGACAACCATTACTAAGAGAAAAATCTCTGCTCTGGATTGTCTTCACTTCCCACTCACGCTGCCACGAGGAACAAGCGCGGGCAGGGGTCTTCCTCGGGCAAGGGTTCTTTCAAACGGAACGGCAAGAACAGGTCAGACTAGGAGAAACTTTCCTTAGAAAGCCATCTGAGTTAACACGCCGTACCCATGATGCCGGGCCAGGCTAACTCCTCATGGTCATCCCGTTCCTTTCCTGGTGCCAGGTGGTTGAACCGATCCAGATGCGGTAACAGGCCACCGAGCAGAGGGACAGCTCCAGCCTCCTGCATGAGACCTGCGTTTTTGCTGAGCAGCAGCACTATAGAAACTACTAGTTCTGGAAGGAGAACACCTACGTGTAAGAAGGAAAAAATTATAACGCGTTAAGATTTAAATGGAAGCATTTATCCTCCTATTAAACTACTTTATAAGCTTGTTCTAGGTTTAAATTCTGATAAATCACAAAATAAGGAACGCTTTAGCATATTCCTACAGGATTACTTTATCTTCCATTTTGAAAGAGACAGACATAAGTATCAAACAATCCTTTGATTTACAACAATACTTTTCAAAAACACTGTTTTAACACAGAAGTATTAACTAGAGTCTTATACAGAAAATTACGTGTTGACAACTAAGCTTGCTATCAGGAAAAAGCACTCAGTAACAATGACCCCATGTCAGAGAATTAACTTGAAAAAACGGTAAGCAACACTGAAATTTATTAAGGTCCAGAAAAGGACAACTAATTTTTATATTGCTGGGAAAAAAAAAGAACTAGCTGATTACCACGGACCTCTCTACTGAAGTGTTAGTAACCGTGGCATGACCCTAAATCACTAATCATATTTACAGTGACACCCCGACTCCTGTGCCAAGTTCCTTAACAGAGTCAGTAACTAAAAAACAAAGGAGAAACAGCAACAGGACTAGAAAACATATGAAGGAAAAGCAAGCAGGTTTCCCGGGAACTGGTAAATTTGACTCTCATCAATCCCTAAAAGTGAGTGCGTGTCGGGGAGGAAACAAGAAAGGTACCGGTGAAGTCCCCTTCCACGATGCAGGCCACCTCCGCGAAATGGCGCCAGCTGGTCGAAGCGATGCTGGCAGCCACGGGCAGTATGTCTCCGATGTGTGTGCACAAGAGGGCCGTGTACTTCTTCAGCAAGGAGCCCACGCCCATGAGCTCGGGACCTCACGGAAAGACGGAGAAGATTCGATTACCCCTATTAAAATCTACGCTGCAAATACACTGAGTCGCTCCACTCCTCACTACCATCCCTACAATAATTTCCTCAAATAGGAACCACACCCTAGTCCCTGGCTCTTTTTATATCATGTAATTTGAAACCGTAAATCTGGTTTTGTCGATTTTTATACACTGTACTTCACGGTACCCAGAAACTCTGGGTGTATAAACACTAAAGACATAACTTAGAGTTCTAAAGTCTTATATTCGATACACAAATATTTTCTAAGTCAGGGCTTAAGGCTTATAAATTATTCCCAGTGAGCAAATTTAGGCATCCCTCGATCTCAGAAAATCTTCCACCTTTTCTTCCTATGTGGCTCTTCCTTGTGACTTCATGTCTTTGAGATGGTCACTGCTTTCAGACTTTATTTCAACCTGCAATTTCCCATCATCTCCAAATGCCTAACTCTTTTCGGGAAGTTCTGTTATGTTCGCATGGACCAGCTAGAAAAAGACTAGCAAAGCAGCAAACCGTTCCGTCCTCGACAGAGAGCGCTACTTTCCAGAGAGCCGGCCACTGACTCCCAAGCTTGTGGACATCGTGTGCAGAGCTGAAACTACATGTCACCCTACCGTAATCCTCACGGGCACCCTCAAGTAACAGCCCAGGTCTGTGGGAGAGCAATGTCATCTATAGCCCCCAGGACCTGGTCCCACGTCCGGCAGCTAATAAGCAGAGACCCAGCCTTGCCCTAACGATGACTCTCTCCCCCTACACCCGGCTGGCTTCCCAGTGTGACAGACGAAGCCTATGGCATGACATTCCCACACTATGTCACTCTCCGACAGTCCATAGGAAACACTCAGAATAAGTCTAATAAACCTTCTGTGAGACTGACCTGAACATAAAGGATGCCATCCCTGATGTGTGAAAAACTTAAACGTTAAGACGATGAGATTAAAAAAAAAATATATCGATGAGTCTAATACAGAAACATTCATCCAAGTAAAGGTGGGTGCAAAACAAAGTCCCCAAATGGGTGCGCTGAAACGCACGAGGACCACGCACCTGGGCGCGCTCGACCGACTGGTCCAAAACCTACACGGAAAAGCCGAAAACACACACAAGGCACTTTAACATTTCAGCAACTCACTAAAAGTATCTGAGGTCTGCCCAACACTTTCTCCCGGATAAAGTTTACTGATAAGTAAGCGCTGGAAACGCAGCAACAGGTCCAGGGAGGCGGACTTGTCACGGCTCTGCTGCTCCAAGTCCAGACACGACGAAATCCGACGGGCGACATCCTTCAACCTGGCTACCGTCTGGGAAGCGATGTTTCTGCACAGGGTAAAGAGGGTCGCAAAATCAAACGGGCGGGGCTGATTATAAATTAAAGGTGGTTAAAAAAATCACGACACAAGTCAAATCAGAAATACAGATGTGACGCTCCCCAAACACGTGGCAGCTGTGCAACGGCACGCACGGCCTCTGAGCAGAGAAGACGCCGAAAGTGGACTCAGGCCGTCGGCCTGACAGACGCGCTCCTCAGAGCTGCGTGCACTGGCCCAAGGTGACAGAAACGGCCCGCGTGGACCTCTGGACAGAAATGCGGCTGCGACAACAATTTTTGTCCAAAGTCGCATTTCAAATACACAAGCGACACTGCCTCCGCGGTCTCGAGCAAGCGCCCAAGCGGACCACGCGGGGCTCCGGGGCTCAGCCAGGACGGGAAGACCGACCGGGTGCAAATGCCCCGGGTCGCGGTGACATGTCCTCGAAGGACCCAGAAGCAAGGGACAAGGCTGACTTGCGTCCAGACCGTCAGTCAGAGGGGGGAAGGAGGGGACGCGCGTGTCCCGGGAGGCGCCAGTGAAGAGCAGACGTGTTCTGGCTCCGCGGCACAATGCGAAGGGACAGGGAGGGGAAGGGACGCCGCGGGCGACGGCGCGCCGGGCCGTGATGCCAAGCTCCGCAGGGCACGGTGCCTGTCTCTGTCTGAGGTAAACAACGTCAGTGTGAGGGCGGGTAAGAGGAACGGGACACCAACAAGACCCTGCCACCCAGGGCCGGTCCCAGGGCCAGGCGAACAAGGCCTGAGCCCCAGAACCGAGAACAGGAGGCCGTGGGAAGTGGGGGGAAGGAGTCAAAGCAGACAGGCAGGCCTGTCCTCCCCAACGGAACAAACAGTGAGCGAGCAGGGCGGCAGGAGAGCAGTCACCTGCCCACCGGGAACCCAGAAGGGCCCTTTCGACGCACGCGCTCGTGCTGCGAGACAGCTGCACAGAACCTGACCTCCTCGCCGCGAACGCTCCACGTCCACTTCCTCACTGCCCCCTGAACACTAACCGGGACGCGGCCCCGCTCTGTGGTTCTTCCTGTCACCCGCTGGCGGAGTCACAACTGCCCACTTCCCGCAGGCGTCAGCGCCAAGAGTCCCTAGGAGCGAACGCCAGGCTGCCCCACCCCCGCCACCTGCACTGACAGAGTTAATTCCCTTTCTTCAGTTAGCTACGTGGAAGGCCCGAATGCGTGAAATGCTGACCAGAGGAAACATGATTAGACAAAAACAAGAAAACAACAAAAACATTTTTTTTTTTTGAAATTAGCATCTACTCTAAGGAGCTTGCTCTAAAACGTCTCTTTTAAGAGTTCAGCGTGCCCAGTAGCTTCTGGTGTCTCAGGTGTGGACAGCAGGCTGTCCCCACACAGCCTCCAGCCGCCACCGCTCTGGACGCGCAGGGACTGCTGCTCCCTGGACCTGTTGCCCGAGCCACCGGCCAGGGCTGTGCTGGCTCTGCGTGCTGACGGTCACACGAACCAGGAGCCGCATTCGCCTGGGCTTCCGTTCACAACGGGCAGTAACAACCTCTCAGAAGTCACCTCCTTCACTTTTTGAATGGCACTGAAACGCCAGCTGACATTTTTCAGCAAACAGCGTCTGGCCCTTCGGCCCTTGCCAAGTCGGCCTCTGTTCACATTCTGACTCTGACTCATAACCGCCTCCTGAACAAGCCTTCGGAAAGAACACTCGCCACTCCGTTACTTCCTTCCACTCTTAAATTAAAGTTGTCTCACAAAATTACACATCCATCTGAGACACACAGGAGGCGATGATACGATTCGTTTTTAAAAAGTAACCAGTGGTTCTGCAGAAGCCCCGGCTCTGCTTCAAACATCACGGCAAGTTCTCCTCTCGTCTGTACCTCTCCACCCCGAAACTATCCTGAGTAATTTGCCAAGTATTTCCTCAACAGCCAAACACATTTTTGAGTCCCTAATGCCAACTTCGCTATCTTAATATGAAAACCAATAACCCTATTAAAATAAAATATCCCACGTGTACCTGAGAAGCTGCTGGACGAGCTGGACCAGAGGCAGACACTGCTTCCCCGAGGACTCACAGATGCCGGTGTTGATGAGGTCTTTGTCCAGCGGGGTCCTGCTTCTGTGAAGCGCCGAGGCATCCACTTCCTGCTCATCGATTTCTTTTTCCTTCTGTGCTTCTTTTCTGGCTTCGATATCCTGTGATTCGTAACACAGAAACTGGTCGCCGGCTATCTTAGCAGCAGGGGCGAAGGAACCTGGCTGAGCCCTGATCCCACAGCCCAGCTGTCCCTGCCTTTGGGCGCCAACGCACACACCCGGTGACACCGGCCCACACCCCCCGGTTGGAAGTCCCGTCGCTCTGCTGCTCAGTTTCTAAACAGGCTGTTCGTCCTACAAATCCAACATCCAGGTAGCCTGTGGTGATGGTCTCCAGCCCATTCTGTCAAGAACCTCACTACTGCTGGCAGTTCTCACAAACGGCCAAAGTGGTCAGCACCCCCCGACCCCCGCCATCTGTCTGCTGTGCAGACGTGGAAAGCAATCCACAGAATGGGAGAGCAGATTCCCAGGTCTCAGACTTGACAAGAGACACGTGTCCAGAATACAGAAAGAATCCAACAGTTATAGTTAAACTGAACCCAATCTAAAATCAGGTCGAGGACTGAAACAGACATATCTTCGAAGAAGGCACAAATGGCCAGTCAGCACGTGAGAAGATGCTCAACATCTTTTGCCAGTCAAATGCAACCGATATTCCTAAGGACCTATTGGGTACCGGGCACTGTTCCAGTAACCAGATTCACTGTAAAAAAGCAAAGTTTTTATTACTGGGCTTTATTTTCTAACGGTGAAAGCCAGAACCATCTAAACACGCACAGTCCTCCCCAGGCCTGAGGGATCTGGGGATGAAGACGCGACTCAGCGGTAGGGATGGAGCTGGACGGCCACTGGACGCCTCTTAAGGGGAAGCAGGCACGTGGAAAGGCTGAAAATGGGCATGCTTCTCACCCGGCATTTTCATCTCTATTGTCCCTAATAGTCACTCCTACTGTGACTTGTAACCCACCAGTATTAAAACTTATCTATAATAGCAAAGTCTAAAACTTAAACTGTCAACACTAGGAAGTATTTTTTAAAAAAGAAAAGTGATGCCCTTTCCGTATGATATACTTCCCACAGCAACAAAGCCAACGAATCCAGAAGCAGAATATTCACCACAGGGGAGGGTGGAAAATTAACAAACTGATATATCACTGAGACCAATTCTGGTATCATAATCAACGCTGTTACAGCAAAAATATTACCAATGGTTATTCCTAAATGATGAGGTTTTTTTCGTTTCTGCCTGTCACTTCAAAACATTTTTATTTCAAAAGAAGTGGCCTTTGGGCTATTTTTTAGGTGTCTCAATTACTATCGCAGAGACCACAATCTGTGGATCTCTGTAGCCCCACCCCCCGCCTTCAAGGTCTGTCTCCCTCTCCAGCAGGAAGCACAGAATAAGCACCTGTGAACTAAATCAACAGGTTGTAAAAATACTGCTTAGGTCATGCCACAGTTACTGTCCGGCCCACGTGGGGACCGCCTCTGCCTGCTGTCACTGCTTCCACCAGGCCAGCTGTCCCATGGGGACCCGTGGGGCACAGGAAGAAATGAAGAGGCTGGGAGTCAGCAAACCTGTCACCTGAGCAAATCACTAAATGTCTGTGGTGCTTAAGTCCACACCTATAAAGTAGATTTTAAAAGCAACTTTTTCCTCCCAACATGGCTGACGTGGTTAAAAGAGAAAACCAAAGTAAAGGACGCAGCGCAGCACCTGGAAAATCGCAGGTACACAAAGGATGGTACCTGCCACAACATTATTACATGCTTGTTTTCGTCTAATTTTTCTCAACTTAAAGTATTTAAGTATGCTTTCAAAAACATCTTTTAACACTCTGACTTCATCTAATTTTATCAGTATAAGTTTTTAAGTCAAAAAGTATCACAATGGAAGCAACTAAAGAAGCTCCGAATGGCCAATAAGCACATGCAAATATAAATTAATTCCTCACCCCACCCTCCCCAGAAGAGCTAAAGTTAAAACGACTGCCTGCCTCCTGTCCAGCAAGGTCGAGAAAGCTAGAACTCTCACACAGGCAGGGTCAGGTATGCATAGCACAGTCACTTTGGGAAACTGTCGACACACACTCACCCTAGGACCCAGCAAATTATAATTTTAAGTATTTACTAAAGAGAAAAAACGTGTTTGCTAAACAACTCGTACACAACATGATCAAAGCAGCTTCACAGTGTCAAAAATACCCAATGTCTATACAGAGGCGCATGGCAGACAGGTCTATACAGAGGCGCACGGCAGACAGGGCCGTCGTCACAGTGAAACTCCTCGGCCGTGAGAACAAAGTGACGACACACGCGACAGATGCATCTGGAAGTATCAGGGTAAAATGAAGCAGAAGAAAAGGACATATGACTCTTTTTGTGTGACATTCAGAACTGCCACTCCATTAACCTGAGGGAGGAGGGCCGTGTCCTAGCTCCGAGTGCAGGGGTGATGGAGAGGATTTATAGCGTGATCAGAGGAACTGTCAACTCACTGAAACGGACACAAAGTGGGTGCATTTTATCACACGGAATGCCGCCTTAAACTCTTTTAAAATAGTAAAATAAAAGACTTTCAGTTACAGAAAACATTGGGGGGCATTTCAGATCTTGCTCCTCGCATATGTCATCAGCATGGCCCAAATTAACTTTTACAAAAATTAAAGAGAAAAAAAACATCCGGCCGTTACTAAGTTTTACGTTTCAGTATTTCAGTAACTCGGACGAAAGGGTGCTCTTTCCCGCACGCGCGAATGCGGGCTTTTCAGGGTCAGCGGTGTGCGCCTCTCGGCCATACCTGGATTTCGGCGGTGATGGCTGCATTCAAGGCCGACTCCAAGCCCCCGTCGGCCATCAAGCTGCCCACCAGAAGGTCAATCATGAAGCGACGGCCTGGGCTCACGTTCACATCATTGCCTGAAACTGGAAAAGGGCCGTGTTCTCGCCAACGTGAGGGAGCGCCGCCCGGCCAGCTGCCCTCCCCCGCCGGCCCGGC